>NW_007726393.1:780044-781716 GCF_000696425.1 Galeopterus variegatus | reverse complement strand
GTCAAGTGTGTTATTATTAGTCAGAGTTCAAGATCATCTGCCATACCTAATGTAAAAGTAGGAAGGAACGTTAAGAGAGTGCCTAAAGTCTAACATAGTCTAAGAAACACCTGGATGTTCTAAATGCATGCATAATATCTTTAGACTTTACTAGATAGCTCTTTCAGGGCAGTGGCACTAGAACAAAAATGAAAGTTCCTTAGCCTGAAAAACAAATCTGGCTGTAAAACCAAATGCTTCAGAAAATATCTTGTTCCACTAAAAATCCTGTCTCCATAACTGTCAGCAGTTGAAATGCCTATAGAACACTGAGTTAGTAAATAGGCTATCGGTCACTAAAGAGTTAAAGTTGGTCTACATTTTATATCCTTAGACTGTCAGAACTTAAGTATTGAATTTCGGACACACACCATCAACATGTACCTTCTGTGAAGTTAGAACACAAAAAGCAGTTGCTTTGAAACAAGATTCAGAACAAGATTCCTAGGGACTGGAACACATTAATCAAGTGCTGATAAAATTTATAAAAGGTGAAAGAGTATGTATTACAGAAGGTAGAAGCTACTAAATTAGTGATGAAATCAACAGTTTACACCTGGATTAGAGATTAGGTAGTCATTATAATGCACAAATGTTCTATTCTGTTCAGTGTAGACAAAGGAAACTGAAAAGAATAGGAAATGATTCCAATCTCTCCTCCACGAATGTCTTTGATACTATCTAGGCCTCCTTTGTAATCTGTCTCAAGAAACAGAATAAACATCATGGCAAAAGTGGGAGAAATTCCTCTCCATATGAAAACAGCCACTAGGCACAATTGAGTTGTTTGTTACCTGTGCAGATTTTCCCCCTGAAGCCTGAGAACTTTGTTTCTATCTTCCTACCAAAAACTAGCAATAGGATACAGGTACTTGCCTGTAGCAACTGTGGGACAAATTGGAAAGGGAATAGAAAAATAACTGCACGTGAGTGTGCATGCACATTTCACCGCAATCAATCACATTTTCTCTGACATTGCTTCATTTATGGATTATTGCAAAAACACAGGAAGAATGTGAAAAGATAATGTTGTAAAGCCACCGAACGAAATTGGTGGGAGGAACCCATTTCGCACTGTTCCCAAGCACCTCTGCACTCAGAATTCCAGCATTGTTTAAACCTCCATTCTATATAAGAAAGCTAATCAAATGACACTCAGGAAAATTGACTTGGGTTTTCAATCTAGTTTCAGATCTCTAGTGTACTTATTTCAAATGGCATTTGTTATTCTCTGCATATCCTTAGGAACATGCCCTGTCAAGAAATGCCATACAACTTCAAACCATGTTTTTTCCCACCTCTATAACTTTTTATGTATTCCCTTTTTACATTTTATTACAGCATAACATCTAAAAATGAAATAAAGATTATAGGCAATGCTTCAGGACCTTGAGTTCTATGCCTTGCCCTGAATATAAAACTGTGTTGATAGGAACCACTGTTATGCCTCTGTAAATTGCTCAAATCTCCCCACTGACCATCACTGTAATTATTTCTGCTTGGAAATGAAAGGTTTGATCGGCAGAGAGATTATTTTTTTATGTCTATCTTTTCTTCCATTCGCTTGAACTACACATTTCCCCTTGGTGTAGATTCTGGAGATTAAATCTGTATTTATTTAAAATACTTATCT
>NW_007726393.1:769856-779193 GCF_000696425.1 Galeopterus variegatus | reverse complement strand
CACATTTCCCCTTGGTGTAGATTCTGGAGATTAAATCTGTATTTATTTAAAATACTTATCTTTGAGAGGGAGTAATCAAACAGAAAAGAAAAGAAAAAATAAACAAAAAATTTTTGTAAATTTTTAAAGTTAATATTGAGAATTTGTCCTTTATTGTCATGATTTAAATGAAATCAAAATAGTTAGGGTAATTGTTCTTTCTGAAATTGTATAATATGGGAAATGGAGGGAGGGAAGGAAGGAGAGAGAGCAGAGAGTGAGAGAGAGTGTGTGTTCAAGGCAGAAATGAAATTTTCTAGAGACAAAACAATTTCATCCAAAAATCTCTGAATTAATACACAAGCTTCTGTAGTCAGCTGACCTTAAAGCCATTGAATTTGTGATAACTTTGAAGAAAAAGTCCCATGGCTTGTTTTCTGTAGGTTCCAAATGTATATGTAACATCCTTTCTACACTTTTTTGCCACTGCTATAACTTTTCGGTAACACTGTCATTCTTCTCCTGAACCCAAAGCTAATATAGGATGGATTAGTTCCTTTTTTCCTCTGCCCAACATTCTTTTCCTCTGAACATACCCTGTGACTTGATTTTTCCCTACAGTTTATGGGAAAACAAAGCATTCGAAGATGGGAGAGTGGGCATCGGTGTGAGAGAGAGGGCTGCAGTGGAATATGGAGGGGGAGACAGCTATCACTATGTTGCTTTCCTCATCTGTCTATCGCAGGCCAGATAAAAGTCATGCCTAACAAAAAATCAGGGCTAGAGGAAGAAACAGAATATCAAAATGTTTTATTCTATTTATCAGGGTGGGAATCCTGTTTGCTATAATTGTGGTTGTATAAATTCCTAACTCATGTACTTCCCCAAAGTCTCAAAGGCAGATTTTTGTCCTTGCATATTTCTATTGTTTTATTATTTTCATTATGCTTTTCTTTTCTTCATACTTTTGCATCCTTCTTTCCTTCTCTCTCTCCCTGTTTCTCTCTCCTCATTCCTTTCTTCCTTCCTTCCTTGACTCCTTTCTTTCTTTTTTTTTTTTTTTTTCTGTATCTCAACTGGATTTCAGGAGCCCTATTAAAGGCTAGTGACCTCAGCATACATTTCCTGGAAAGGAGATCTCTCTGAGTATGGAGCTACTAGTCTAATGAGAACCAGCCTGCAGTGTAGTAAGATGGTTTCAGCATTCGAATCTCAGAGGATGGGAGGAAATAAAAGTTTATCAGTATCTTTCCTTGTTTTTAAAGAAAATGTGAATGGAAAGACTCTANTGTGGTTGTATAAATTCCTAGCTCATGTACTTCCCCAAAGTCTCAAAGGCAGATTTTTGTCCTTGCATATTTCTATTGTTTTATTATTTTCATTATGCTTTTCTTTTCTTCATACTTTTGCATCCTTCTTTCCTTCTCTCTCTCCCTGTTTCTCTCTCCTCATTCCTTTCTTCCTTCCTTCCTTGACTACTTTTTTTTTTTTTTTTTTTTTTTTTTATCTCAACTGGTTTTCCGGAGCCCTATTAAAGGCTAGTGACCTCAGCATACATTTCCTGGAAAGGAGATCTCTCTGAGTATGGAGCTACTAGTCTAATGAGAACCAGCCTGCAGTGTAGTAAGATGGTTTCAGCATTCGAATCTCAGAGGATGGGAGGAAATAAAAGTTTATCAGTATCTTTCCTTGTTTTTAAAGAAAATGTGAATGGAAAGACTCTAACTGGTCCTGGAGGATGTGCTTGCCCTGGAACTGAGAATATAGAGATTTTTTTTTCTATTAGTAGAGTATCTGAAGAAATCTTATGCCTTGTACTCGTATCTTACTTTGACGTGTGACCTCTGAATCATTTAGACTCTGTCCTCACATGACAATCTAGCTAGTGAGGATAAAAACAGAAGACCTGATTGCTTCTTAGGATCATTAGATGTCATCCTGCCCTATTTCACAGATTTCAAGAGGCAACTAGCCCAAAGCCACAGACATACTTGGAGGCAGAACTGACACTAGAATCTTTCTGGCCACATACAAGAATAAGTAACACGTAGTTATGCAAATGAAACTGATCTCACTGGATGCACAGTTCAGATGGATCCTTTAGTGGATGTTTATGGAATACCATCTATAACCAATTATCTATAACCATCTATAACTAATTAGCCCTAGCCTAATTAGTCTAACAGAATGTCTCAGTTTAATCTTACTTTGGTCATGCAGTCACCCTTGGTTTTAGGAAACCAAGAATGTTTTAGCAATGACCAGAGCTCTAAGAACATCTGAGATAAAGTCAAAAGTGCTTGCTTGAAAGAGGGAAAAGGTGCAATGGAAATTGTTAGTGTGAAATTTAGAAAGCATACCTGCCAGCACACTGACTTCCTCACGCTTTAGTTAACTTCAGGTTTACGGATTGTTTTTGATATGCATATCACTGCTTCTTGTTCGAGTTAATTTGTTTAAACATTCATGAAGGGGAAGGTTTTTTAATAGAAATGTGCCAAATGTTTTTTTTTTCTTTTTTTTTTTTCAATTACAGACAAACTGGGATGTTTGCTGATCCATGAATAACGTGAATATTCAGTTGTGGAGAGTTTTACTGCCTAGTATCAAAGTTTTTATTTTTTCCCTCTCTTTTAAATGCCAAAATTTATAAGGAAAATGATCAGAAACATTTTAGCATCAGCTTCCTCACAAAGGACTTGTTCTGAATAAGGCAGAGGTTTGATTGTGGCTGTGTTAGGTTGGAAAACAAAAGCAAACCCAATCTGTAGGGCGAGAGGCAGTGGAGGAAATGGCTGTGGGCTAACAAAATCAGCCAGAACACAGTGAGATGGCAGCAGCATAGGTGAGACCACATTCATATTATGATCCATTAGGTTGAGGGTGGTGGTGTGAGAAATTGGGGCAGAGACTCCAGGGAAGGTTGTCATCAAAGGCATCTCAGTTGGCCTGCCAAAAGCAGTCTGGCCTACAGATGGCAGGGAGATGGAGATCAAGAAAGGCTCAGGAGAGAAGGTGGAGGTTCTGTGAGAAATGGTCCATTCCTGTGTCGCTCTTGTCTTCTCTCCAGCCACAACAGAGTGTCTGGAAAATAGTAGAAGTTCAAGAGATAGTTTTGAATGAATAAATACAGGCAGTGAACAAAAGGAGGATGTCTTAGCAGGCCAGCCTTTCCAAATAGGAAAGAACAGTTGCAAATAACCTGATCCCAATTAGGAAGACTAGGGTTCATAAACAGGATTTCTTTCTAAATAAGTATGCAAGGGTTTGTGCTAGTGAAACTAGGGTATAATGTTAAAATTTAGGTATTTAGTTCTTTTCGGTAGGAAGAATCATTAATGACATATACTTGGCTGTGAGCTGCTGAGCTTGTAGGCTACTGACTTTAGGCTTCTTAGATTCCCTCAGCCCAAAGACTGGATCATTTCCAGAGTCTGAGATGAAACAAAAGGGGGGAATTGACCTCATTGTGAAACTACAGAAGAACTGAGAGCCAGGAAATCATAACACAAATGATTTTAATCACCTTTTATGGAACCTTGGAATACAAGGGAAAACCACTTGACAGGTGTTTTATCTAAATTACCACAAGAAAAAGTCAGTTCACTCAAAGTCCCTTCCATCTTGGAAGCTCTATGGATTTCATTGACTAGAAGAACTATCGTCTGGTTGAGCCTGATCACAACAATCTGTATCTTCACTAAAAGTTGTTTCCCACAACCATGGCTACTCTCTGGATGCTGCTGTCATTGGAACTGGTAACATTTAAGTCCATGCCATTGCACTCTCTGCAACCAACAGAGATGGTTTGGCTGTAATCAACTGTCCATTTCTAATGATATACCATGACTTCTTCCCTCATCAAAATTTGACTGGCAAAACCTGCAGGAGATGTCTTTTTTTTTTTTTTTTTCCCTCAGTGAAAATGGCTCTCTGTGGTATATGCTCTGTTTACAGAATATCAGACGAGAACCTTCTCTCTCTTTCTTCGGGCCTTTCACTGATCGGAATTTCAGTTTTTCATTGAAGACTGGGTAGAGGAGGGGACATTAGTCTTCACATTTTCTGACGTGGAGTATTCCAGATTAGGGCAATGCAACAGGTGTACGTAGATGTGAGAAATTTACACAGAAGCCAGGTCAAGGTCCTGAGGAGATTGAGAAGAGATGAAGCTACAATGATGATGGTTGGTAGTTCACACTCAGAACACTCTTGATGATATTAAGGCTTGGACTTTACACACAGATTGGGTCATTTGCCATAGGTTCCACAGTAGGTTGGGCCCATGGTACCTGCCATTCCCAGTTTAGAAATAATGGTAAATGATGGGATAGCATGTAAAGTGGATGATAGTGGTTCCTGACATGTAGCATGTAAGCATTCACCAATTCTATTTATAAGGCTGATTTTATTACAAATTATCTTATATTGTGTTGATAGCCTGACTAAACGAAGGAATTTAAGTTGATTCTTTAGCTCAGTTTTATTTGCAACTATGGAGGACTAGCATCCAAAGGATGTACCTGGGGGCCAGCACAGAGGTAAAGAAGAGACATGTAAATGGTTTTCGGGTATGCGTGTGTAAGGGGGTCATTGTAGCCTCTACCTTCTTCTTTATTCAAAGTAGCTTCATTTTCATTTGTTTTGGATAATAGCATTTTGAATATTTTCCTTCTTTAAAAAGCTGTTCTCTTCTCAATATAAAAATTGTTCACTTAGAGAAAATAATGCAGAGGGTTATTTATGAGAGAGTTCTTACTGTTCTTTATAAAATAAAAAGAGAAATCAACTTGGTGATTTCTAGAAACCTCTTTTCAGCTTATAAATCTTAGTTCAAGACCTGTAAGATTTAAACAAGTTGGATGGAGAAATCTTGCTGGATGGATGTACCACACCCCAAGGTAAAAGGACATCAAGACTCAGGCCAGTATGCTCTGCTCGCAAATTTTCAGCAACTCTGCCATGGAAAACTTTCAAAACTGAATCAGTCACAGAGTACTTCTTCTTAGCCCCACAGCTCAGACTACAGAGTGGCTTTGAGAAACTCCACAACTGTAACCTTTAGGGCCACCAACCAGCAATAGGTCCTAACAGGAACTTCAGCTTCACTCTACCAATCTTTCTGATCAGTTTCTCTCATTCTTCTCCGTAATTTTCTTGAAAAAATAACTGGTATCACAATGTTCCTAAAAAATCACCAGTATCACCAACCACCAATCATGACCTCAATCACTTTCATCTACAATTTTTACTTTAAATTTTAAAAGGAAAATGCAATTGATTACTGATAAAAATTCCTCAACTTCCTGCCTTCATAACTGTAAATTTAGCTCAGTAGCAATTTTTAATCTGTTTTCTCTCAGTTTCAGAAGACAAAAAAAATCCCTCCTCTTCTTCAACTCTTCTTCAATACCAATTCCTCCACTTCTGCACTCATTCTAATCCCGATATTTTTTTTCTCTAAGAGATTACTTAATAAAAATTTACCTCTCTTTCCTTCTCTAAAATCTTTCCCATCTATGCATCTGTTCAAGAGTATTCTCATCCTCATTCTGACTTTGACCCCATGTTTCCTTCAGTTACCCATTAAATTTTACCCCAAATATAGATGGAAATATATGTGTCTGTGTGTGTTTGTGTGTGTGTGTGTGTGCATGCATGTGTGTAATATACTACCAATTCTTAGCTGAAATAGCAGAAACCCAACTAGGACTAGAATAGAAACATGAAGATGTTTTATTATCTTTTATGCCAAGAATTCTGGAAGCTTGGGAGTTGAATGCTTTAGGGCTGATCACCAAGGGTTCATATTCCCTTTTCAATTTTTAAGATGTGAGCTTTTGTCCTTAGGTTTGTTCTCTTGGTTGCAAGCTAACTGCTATAGCTTCAGAGATCACAGCCTTAGATAATTACAACCAAAGTCCAGAAGTTGAAAAAAGGGCACAATGCTCTCTGTATCTCTCATTAAAAACTTTTCTGGAAGTCACACAGCATGTTTCTCATCATGTCTTGTTGTCCAGGTTCATCACTGTGCAAAATTCATCCCTTGAAACTAAACTGCAGTTTTGTTAGCAAGAAGGAAGCCAGGATGGAAGGGGTGCCAAAATGTTCTTTAAACTACAAATTCAATTAATCAGGGTGCCAGGCCTGAGCATCATTGTTGGTTATGGCTTTTCTCTGCTGCTTACACAGCCTTGACTCTGTGAAGGTATCACATAAGACATTTTGTTATTTTTTTGTTAATTGACCCTAGTATTAAAGAGAAAATAAGTAGGTATCAGTGTGTGCATGTCTGTGGAGGTAAGAGGGGATGTGAGAAGAGTGGAAAAAATCCAATAAAAGTTATAAATTTACAACTGGTTACCGAACAGAATTCTTAATCATTTATAACACCTGACTGCATCTTGTACATATTGGGAAATCTACCATTTGCACCTCAGGCTTTCCCAAGCTGGGCCAGTGGGGAGCCTCGAGCCTCAGCCACACCACTCCCCACATGGGCAGCCAGCCCAGCGATGACCACTAAGTCACAGCAAGAAGGGCCCTGGGTTACAAAGCTGGGACAGTGAGGAGAGAGGGCTTTCACCCCCCACCCCTGACATCTGCATCAGGACTGTCAATGACCAAGCCACTGCTGAAAGCCCCCCCACCTCTCGGTCTCTCCTGTGGGAATGAGAGGGGTGGCACAGGCCTCATTCCCGCCCGTCTTCCTGCCTCCTTCTTCCATGCCATTTCCTTCCCCTTTCCCTTTTTCCTTTCCTCCCAACTGCTCCACATCAACATCCTAGAATGTGAAAAATAGCATTAATAAAATTACATCTTCTTTAAAAAAATAAAATAAAATAATAAAATAAAATATCCATAGGTCTTTAGGACCAGAACTAGAAATTAGAACAAAGGATCAGGTTGGAATTCAGGCTTGAGTAAGCATTCTCCATGTCTCTACATCATAGTCCTGTTGCATTATGCACCACTGTGACTATAAACGAATGATTTTGACAAAGTACAGATCCGGCACTCGAGTCATACCTGTGTTCCTTCAGGCTGGGGACCTATAATGACTTTTCAATGATAATATGAGTTACTGGAAAATTGAAAAGGAATCTCATAGTGAACAGTAGTTTCTGTTAGAGGCACACTTGAACCTAAATCAAGTTTGATGCTTAAATAGTCTGAGAACGTGTTTATATGAGACTGCTGAATCAGTCTCTCATTTTTCTCTCACTCTTTCTGTATGTTCAGTTCTTCTTCTGGCATGACCTCATCTCCCACTCACCTCTGGCCTCTTTCTATTTCTTTCTGTTCTTCACTGTTTGCTGTTATCTGGACTTTCTTTTTTCCTTTCCATCCCTCCTTCTTGACTCCTGCTCTTTCCTTTACTTCTTCTCCCCCTATTTTCTGCAATCTTAGGAATCAGCAAGAGTGAATGTTCGTCCCTCCTGGACACTGTTGGGGTCTATCACTGTTTAGTCTATACCTCAGCTCCTGGCAGTATCAAGGTAACCTGCAGTAAGCAGAGCCCTTGTCTGGTCAGCTTTGACTATGTAGACAAAAAATCTAGATAAATAATTCCCAAACTCCACTCACAGAAACACTCTTTTCCTCCTTTGTAGTATGTTTTCAGGCCTTAAATTTTTTATGCTCCTACTTTAACACTTCACTTCACAATGCCTCCATAAAAAAGTAATGTCTTCTGTCTTTTGTTAAAAGAGAAATATCTTCCCAAGCAGCTATATCTTGAGATGTGTTGAAATCCCAAGAGGGGTAGTGTTTTACATCTTAAAAAATGCTTTCCCCTGTGTTCTTTTTTAGATACTCCCCCAAATCATGTAAAACAGGCAGGGAAGTAAAACTCCTTCAGAGACTTTTGGGCAACAATATTACAAACTCATTAAGGGCAGATTCTAGATCTCTGTCTTCATAATACTGCTACCTGTGAGTTTGCATTAGAATGATTTTGTGTAAAATGAGCCGATATGGAGATGGTGACTATGCAGTAAATAATCCCATACACTTTTTCTTCTTTTTGTCAAGGAAGTAACATTTGCAATTACTCACCCCATGAAAACTGGGAGGCTCACACCCCCTTATCTCTACCGGACCAGCTGCATTTCTCTGTCGTTTAGTCCATTTTACTCAATGTGTGATGTGGCATTAGTATAGCCCAAAAATGAGAATTGGTCTTATTTTTTCTTCCTTCTTTCCTTCTCCTTTTCCTTTCCTCCTTCCCTACCATCTTTCTACCTACCTTCCTCCTTCGCTCCCTCCCTTTCTTCCTCTTTCTTTCTTTATATTTTTTGTTTATTTATTTATTTTTAATTAATTAATTAATTAATTTATTTATTTATTTATTGGTTTTCTACTTTAATCCTAAGAAGAGATGAGAAATCCCTGATTCCCTGCATTTACTTTCTCTTTGCTTTCATCGTTTTCTTCCCCTCAGTCCTATAATGTAATGCCAATTATTAGAAAATATAATTCACTGTGTCTCACACTATTATTTATCATCTACTCTAGCATTTTCTTCACATTCTTAATATCCCTGGTGTCGGAGAGAATTACAGCTGGGAAGCTGACTGCAGGCCTCTCTGTCACAAGAGGAGAGAAGAACGTTGTTTCCACAGCTAGATTCTGTTGTGTGGGGGGTTATGATTTTTCCAGAATGAACAGATATTTTGTTTTGCATTTAAAATTATTTTGGAGAAAAAAAAAAGAGAAACAGACATTCTATGCTTAAGTTTTTTCTTTCCCTTCTTCATAGGAATAAGAAAACAAACATTTTTAGTAGATCAGTTTAGGTGGAGGGAACCTCTTTCTATGCATTTACAAAGATATCCCATAGATGATGATGTCTGGGCAGTTTAGATCTGTCACGTGGTTCTGAGCACGCATGGCTCATTCCATACCTTTGCCTCTAATGTTTTCTAGCACCTCTGTCCTCTCTCTTTCTCTCTGTCTCTCTCTCTCTCTCTCTCCGCCTGTCTAAATACAGATGCACATACATAAACTCATGTGCGCACACACATGCTATACACACATACCCCACATTAAAGTGATTCTTTGAGGATAAATAAATGAAGTCTGGATCTTTCCTTCAAAATTTGGCAGTTGATTTAGTCTCTCTCCTGGACAGTCTGACATATCTTTTTGTTTGTTATTTTGGTCAAGGATAAGATTCATGAATTTACCAGGAATCTAGACAGCTAGACAAGAGAGCAATAGAATATATATATACACACACACACAAACATATATACACACATATATATATATACACATACACTTATATATATACAAATACATATACACACACACACACACACACACACACACACACACACACACACACACACACACA
>NW_007726393.1:764181-769447 GCF_000696425.1 Galeopterus variegatus | reverse complement strand
ATTGGATTTAGGGACAACCCTAATTCACGATGACATTATCATAACTAATTACATCTGAAAAGAGCTGGTTTCCAAATACGGTAATGTCACATTCTGAGGTCTCAGATGGACATGCATTTTCTGGAACACTAATCAATCCACAATAGATGGTAAATTTGGGTCTTTCTACTTACCTAAAAGACAAGCTGAAACAAGATTAAGCCTTTGAATATTTTATTCCTCTGTCCACTTAGTGTATATTTTACTTTTCTGCAGAATAGTGAGGCTTACATGTGCTTTTATGGTGCAGCAGGTCACATAACTGATAGCTACTTAATCAGTCTCCAGACACTCACTTGAAAACCAGTGCAACTAGTCAGTGTCACGTGACCAGTGCCTGGGATCCTGAAAATAAAATGCACTTGTTGTTTTGATGTAAAGCTATGGACTTGTAGTTCACCTAACTAGACAGAACACTCTGAAATGAACTTCAGAGAACTAAAAATCTCTTACCTCTATCTACTTGTAAAATATAGGAAGAGCTATGAGTTAAAAATATTAGTTGAAATTAATGGAAAAAAAATTGTTCTACTTGGTGATAAACTATAAAGTCATAGATATTAAAACACACACACACACACACAGAGAGAGAGAGAGAAACAAGGACATCTCCATAGCCTTTACCATTTAAACTTGGTTAAGAGAAAATTGAAACTACATAGTATTATATCTGTTTAGAAAATAGACTCGATCACTCTCTAGTCCTTTCCATCTCAGATTCTTGTCATAGCAAGTTTTCAGTAAATCTAGTTAAATTTTTGTATCTAACTTACCCCCCCCCATCATGTTCTTATATTTTATTTTGTCGTATTTTGTGAATATGGCTTAAAGGCAACCTAGATTAGCAACTAAGAGCATTGACTCTGGAACCAGTTGGCTTGGATTCAAATCCTGACTGTCATGAAAATTAAAATTATAATGTATAGAAATTGGCATGTATGACATAGCAAGGTACACAGGCTGAGCATTTAATAGGTGTTAGGCATGTTAGTAGTATCAAGACTCAGGACCAGCTTTCTGGGCTTGAGACCTGTGCAGTAGAACAGAACTCTGTCTCAAAGTGCTCCATATTTGGTTTAAAGCTCTGTTGTCACCATCTTGAATTCCTAATATTTTTATCTTTGAACTTCTGTGAATGGAGGTGACACTCCTAATGTGCATTATTGCCAGTGCTCCTTGCCAACCATTTGCATTTCATATTCACAAGGTCACAAGAGCACAGAATTCCAGGAGACCCAAAGTCATTGAAGTGCAGAAAGACTCAGAAGTACAAACTAAGTGTGTTACATCAACAAGTGAGTGGGGCCACAATTTCCCCAAGAGTCAACTCTTCCTATCTGAACCAGAAGTTGGTTTGAATATAGAATAAAAACAATTGCAATCTAAGAATTATGAGCAATTGAAGATCTCTATCACATACCTTCTTATTCAAGTTACTTCCTATATACAGCTAATAGCTTACAGTGAAAATAACACCATTAGGAGAAAAGAGAGACATAGGGCAATACATGGTTCTGTACTTTTCCTTTTTTTCTAATTGGTTATGAATATTCATGAGGTAAAACACTGACTATCACCTCTTGTGCCCAAGATGCGATGGCCAGATAAATTCCCGTTATCACGAATTGCAATTATACTCTGTGTCCCTCACCCAATTAAACCCTGACCTCCCTCTCCATCTTCCTTTCCCCGACTCCACTTTGTATCCCTAGGTATGCTTTCTCCCTCTGCCAGTCCAATGCACCACTGTGGCCTTTCTTTCCTTCCTCTGTTTCTCACATGAGTGAGGACACACAGTATTTTTTCCTCTGTGCTTTGCTTATTTCACTCAACTTATTAAGTTTCTCCAAGCTCATCCAAGTTGTTGTGAATGGCAGAATTGCATTCTTTTTTTTTATGGCAGAGTAGTATTCCATGGTATATGTATACCACAGTTTCCTTATCCAATAGTCCATCGATGGACATTTAGGTTGGTTCCATATCTTGGCTATTGTAAACCTAGCTGCAATGAACATGGGACTGCAGGTATCCCTTTGATATGATGATTTCCATTCCTATGGATATATACCCAAAACTGGGATTGTTCAGTTGTACAGTAGATCTATCTGTAGTTGTTTGAGAAACCTCCATACTGTTTTCCATAGTGGTTTTACTAATTTACAGTCCCCCCAGAAGTGTAGGAGCATTCCCTTCTCTCCACATCCTCACCAGCATTTGTTATTCTCTGTCTTTTTGATTATAGCCAGTATAACGGGGGCTAGATGTTATCTCCGTGTGGTTTTGATTTCCATTTCCCTGATGATTAGTGATGTCGAGCATTTTTTCATGTATGTGTTGGCCATTTGTATATCTTCCTCTGAAAAATGTCTATTCAGCTCCTTTGCCCACTTTTGAATTGGGTTATTTGGGGTTTTTTTCCTCTGTAATTGCTTGACTTCCTTGTATATTCTGGATATTAATCTCTTAGAGGATGCACAGTTTGCAAAAATTTTCTCCCACTCTGTAGGTTGTCATTTCACTCTGTTCATCATTTCTTTTGCTGTGCAGAAGCTTTTTAGTTTGATATAGTCACATTTGTTTATTTTTTCTTTTGTTGTTTGTGCTTTCAAGCTCTTGTTCATAAAGTCTGTACCCAGACCTAGTTCCTGAAGTGTTTCCCCTATATTTCCCTTTAGTAGTTTTATAGTTTCAGGTCTCATACTTTAGTGTTTAATCCATTTTTGAGTTAATTTTAGTATATGGTGAGAAGTGCATGTAGAGAACCCAGAAATCACCTCTGAGGCTTACAGCCATCTCATATTTGACAAAGGCAACAAAAACATACATTGGGGAAAAGACTGCCTCTTCAAAAGTGGTGCTGGGAAAATTGGTTCTGTACTTTTCAATTCTTCCTTACTTATCATTAAGCTGGAAGTACATAATAGCATTGGAATGTAAGTGATCAAAAAGTGCAAAATATCAACAAACAGTTGTGTTAGTTTTGTGTGGTGTTTCCACTGATCTGGTAATAAGCAAATACATGGGAGTATATTAGCTTGGAATACGAATTGTGCGATTTTGTTGATTCCACATCCAATTTAAGTGCTCTTATGTTTGCATTTAAAACTGGCATTGCACAGTATAAAGATGAACAGTAAAAAATCATGCTAATAATTTAAATTTAATTTTTCAAGAATGACATAATATAGCAAAACAAAACAAAACAAAACAAAACCCATGATGAGCCAATCAAGAGACCATGGAATAATACTAATACTACTACTAATAATAATATTAAAGCTTTATATTTCAATATCTTTAACAGACATGTTTTCCCTGCTTTTTGAATAGGGACTCTACAGATCCATTTTTCACTGAGCCCCATAGATTAGATGATGTAGCCAGTTCTGCCATCATTATTCTAATCGTGATCAACAGGTCTGGGTTGGGGCTCCATGGTTGAAAATTACTAGCGAAACTAAACATAATTTTGTGAAGTTGTTATTCAGGTTGGGAAGATACCTTATCTATAGTAGGACACAATTATTACCCTGTAATCTATTTCTAACACTAAAATATTTTTTAATTGCACAAATAGTGGATTCTAAGAGAGATAAGATTAATTCTTTTATATTTTGTTCAGATTCCCTTCCAGGAAGAAAATAGCGGCATCGTGTATGTTCTATCTCATCCAAGCTAGAATAGGTTTGTCCCTTCTCTGAATGCACATTTTTATTTTAGTTTGGCCACACCTGTGACAAAGAGCTTGTTCTCACCTGCAGTGTGATTACACATGGTGCCTCAACTCCCTACCTATCTTGAGCCTCATGTGTCATCCTTGCAGAACCCTTCATATTGGACAGACTTTCACACATTGTAATCTAGTCTTTTCCTGATGCGTGAATGAGTGAATAGGCTAAGGAATTGAACAGACTGTGAACCCACTGTAATAATTACCATGGGAGGTGTTTGTGTGTGGTTGTGGTGGTGGTGGTGGGGTGGATCAGATCCTGATGTATTACCTTAAATTCTGGTTTTGACTGCATTTATTCTTTCACCCTGAGAGAATGCAGTAATGTGTCACTTATCATAGAATGTTGTCATCATCTCTCTGAAATGGGACTGTTTGATTCCAATATTTCAATTTATTATTGTGAGATAAATAATAGTTCTTATAATTGAAAGTGAGCAGGAGGACAATAGACACAATTTATGAAGGTAAGATCTGCCCAAATCTGTCTTCAACACATGCAGTCTCTGCCTTATTTAGACATCTTTAAATCCAGATTCCCTTCATATAGTCCCATCCTGAGCAGTGAAGACTTTCACCCCATATATTGCACTGCACAATTGACTCTCTGTCTTGTGGGAACAGGGAATTTCATTCTCCTTCAGAGCTTCATGTATCATCTGGTGCCAGAGGCAGTGAGGATACAACATTGATGGACCAATGGACTGATCCAATATAGCAAATCTTATATTCCTGTTTGGGTGCAAATGAATAACCTCATATAGTTCTGCACACATTCAACAAAATGATGAAAGGCAGAAGAAAACAAATGGGATTTCCTGATCTTTTCATTCCACTTTATTTCTGTTTTAACTTTCTAAGTGAATTCAATGTCTGTAAAAGGCAATTGATGGCTCCAAAACTGAAGTAAAGAAAAATGCGAAAGCCCCAAACCACAATTTGAACACTGTTAAGCTGGATTCTCCTCCCTTGCTGGAATCTGCATCTGAAGTTTTCACCTCACAGACATCAAAGGCCATCTTAGCATTTCAGGGCCAAAGGGTTGTGGAGTCTGCAAGACAGGGGTGCAGCCCAGGTCTGCTTTCTTATATTAACAGAAGGGAGCGGTGGGTAAGGACAAGTGAGAGAGGACTTGACTATGTGTATGTGAAAGAAAAAAGTGCTGTCTCAAATTGGCTCCAAAGCTCTCAAATCTCTCTATCTCATCTAAGAGATCATGCCTTATGCCAACCATGTTCTCTACAGCCCACCATGTACATATTTTTAACTTCTAACTTTCTAAAATGTCCTACAATTTGCTTTTCTGCCTATCTCATTCTTATGCTGTATATTCTTCGTGGCATACATTCTGCATGAAGTCTTTACCAATCATCCCAGACTACAATACCCCTCTGTTGCTATGCTTTTCTGATGGATGTATTACATATTACTTGCTGGTTGCCACGTTACTCTGCACTTTAATTTGTTTTTCACAAATATATGTTTCTTTCTATTAAA
>NW_007726393.1:761764-763245 GCF_000696425.1 Galeopterus variegatus | reverse complement strand
GCAAGGAAATAAAATCAGTTGATTCTCCTTATTTCCAAGGGTCAAGGTCCACTAAGCACTACCCTATCCCATGAGCACTATTTTTTTTTCTTTTTTCCTACTGGAACATCAAGGGCCAGGATATCTGATTCCAACTTGATTATACCTGGGTGGAGAAAGGAGGAAGGAGGATGGGAAGATGAGCCCATCCATCATAATCCAATCAGCCAATTTAAAAGATCAGGCCATATGAGCCACACAAGCAGACAAGAATATGCAGGACAAATGTGCAAAAGGCCCAATAGGAATAAACAAAATATGCAATGCAAGGAAGCAATACTGTAGAAAGAGCTCAAAAATAATTGAATGCAAACACTATACATAAATTAAGATGAGACCCAAGCTGTGACCTTGAGGTGAAAAGGCTCCTTAAACTGCAACCAAAGCTTTCTATCCTAAAGGGATTAAATCTCTGAAAATCATTCTCTTTCTTTGCATTCATGTTTCACACTTTGTAATGCTCTCATAAAAAGGGCAGATACACCAGCAGTTTGGTGTTTACCTTCTTGTGTTTCTCTTCTTCACAGATAGCTGGTATTGGCTTTACTGCAGATCAGAGTGGGTAAGCCCTTTTCACCTTTTGAATATGGTTTGTAATTGTCGATACCAGGTTAGCAAGCTTTCTGATGGAAATTACCAGTGCACAACAGAATCAGAAAGCAATCTGCTCAGGTGGGAAAAGTATAGGCTCTGGAGCTCAAGTCATCTTTTCTACAGCTCACAATAATTATGAAAGCAAATTTAATAAACTTTTGCATGAAACTTCTAACAGAATACCCCTTCATCGTATTGTTGCCATTGCATTGCAAACTAGACAATACCGGCTGAGAACTAAAATGTTCAAAGACAGTCTGGGTTAGGCTTTGTCTGACTGCTTTTCTATGGCCTCAGAGTTAAGTCTGAATCTAACTCCGAAGACAGGGTTGCCTATGGCATTTACGAGTATGATTTGTCCTGTCTCACCAGACAGGTGGTGATGATCACAGAGCTCAAACTTATTTAGAATAGCAGCTACCACAATAGACAGAGCTTTCTTAGTTCAGAGCTTGAAAGGATTAAAACTGGATTAGGAGGAGAAATGATGTTTTCCCAACAGGCAATATTTATAACAAGGAGAAGGCTTTTTTCCACCCCCTTTACAAGAATAACAAAGAGGAAAAATGGATCTGAGCAATGATTCTCAAAATGGCAAGATGTGGGCAGGACTTAACAAATACACCTTTCTAATTCCCAGGCAATTTATGTATGTATGCCTAAGTATCCAATTAGCAGACACAGATGTCGTTTTGCATTAAAAAATATAAGGTTTTACAACTGCAAACCAGCTGTGCCCATAAATTTCACCAATCACTTTGCAGAGGTCTACCAAGAATTTGGACCTGAATATTACAGAATCTATTTTCCTCAGCATTAAAATAATCAAAGACTGGGCCGAGCCCATG
>NW_007726393.1:750673-760859 GCF_000696425.1 Galeopterus variegatus | reverse complement strand
TTTTTTTTCCTTCTGGTAGATACCAATAATAACAGTTCTTCTAGTATTGCTGGATCGTTAAGCACACAACATATTTAAAGTATTAGACCTCTTGCCTCAAGAAAAGTAGGTTTTTAATTAGTGTTTTGTATCTTCCCTATTTCTTCTTTCTTCTCTTTCTTTTCTCCCTTCTTTTCTTCCTGCTTTTCTTCCTTTATTATATAGACAGGAAGAATTAAAAAAAATGTAGCAGTATTCTCAATAAGGGATGTTACTATGTCTGTCACAGCATTGTGTGCTTTGCTCTAAATCGGAATCTTACACAAAAATTCTCACAATCTAGCCTAACCCACTGGCAACAATGAGGAAATAACACACACTGCTATGAAGGTAAACTGTACTTATTTCTCTTGTTCTTTTAATATATATTGAAGTTTGATAAAAAGACAAATTATTTGAAGGCTCCTGGGAGAAAAATGATTGTCAATAGACATGGCAGAATAGCTACGGACAATGAAATGGAAGGATTAAAAAAAAAAAACAGATAAGGGAACAAAATAGGGAATAATTCAAAGTAGTAAATTTCATATGATAATAAATATTTTACATTTTTAGTCCTGTTGCATTTGATAGATATTATAAAATTTTGATACTCAATGTTTAGAAACGTCTTATTTGTTCAAATGAAGGAATTAAGCCTCCTGTGCAGATGTGATTCAAATGGAACGATAGAAGCTGCCCAGCTCTCCTGTGCTTCCGCATCATTCCTTCATGCTCTCCAGCTACTTGGGAGGAAGACATATCAACTGGGGGCCGATTTTATTGAGATTCTTCTTTAGAGTCACCCTCTCCGTGTGTTACTCCTTTTCTTTCTTCTTGGTCTCTACTGACGTATCTCTTTTATTTTCAATCTCACTCTAATTTATTTGTTTGTTTGCTTGTTTCATAGCTCTGTTTTCAAGATGCATTTTCCCCATGTATGGGGGTATGGTCGACATATTCAGAGCTTGATGGGTGTTAGGGGAGAGTCTTAAGCTGTTGCTTTGTACATAAAGTTGATGCTTTCAGTATGAATCCACAGGAAAGGTGACCATAGAAACTAGCCAGTAACTAAAAGCCACCCACCAGAAAACTATTGGTCTGTTCGGCTGCAAGTGACTTTTACCAATGTGAGAATATTTGTGTTTCCTCATTTCGAGGATAGGAATTACCCCATTGGACAATTTAGATTGTGCACATATATAGAGAGAAAAGGAACCCCAACACAAGGAATAAAACAGGTAGCCAGCATTTTGCAAAAATACTTCCTTATAAAGAAATTGAGCAGGATATGCACCCACACATAAGTATGGGACCTTCAAACAAGTGGATCACAATTTAATGAATAATCTATTTATATGGAAAGTAGCAAAGACCCTGATGGGAGAATTGCTTCATTGTGAAGACTGGCATAAGGTAAAAGCAGAATGTGATAGACAAAAGAATCAGAAGCTCCAGGGCAAGAGGATCCTGGCTGGCCCAGAGAAATTATTGCTTCTCATCCTCCACAAGTTTAAGGGTTTTCCTGAAGTTTCTAGTAAAGCCTAACCCGCACCTGCCCCAGAACCACTCTGCAGAGCCTTTGCATTTAGACGTATATGCTTCTTAATGCCTCATGCATTCCATTTAGTTCTCAGATATTCAGTATGGTGGTCCTCACTCAATTTCTTTTTTATCCTTTTTATAAATTCCAGATTAGAGAAATTTGACTGGGTTGAGATGATCCTACCTGAATATGATTGTCAAGATCTTGGGGTTAAGCACAAACTTGGGTGAAAAGACCATTTCTCTAGAACACAGCTGCGATCAGGGTGTTCATTTTCTGCTCTGACTTCTACTCACTAAAAGTGAGCTTTAGGGAAGATATAGGCAACCCTGAAGCAGGACATTGACTGAGATCAAGCACAGAGAAGTAGAAAAATAAAGAGGATACCAAGAACCAAAATAAAATATTTTTGCTGATGTTCCCTGATATTGCATACTAATTTGACCTATTCACAGATTTTTTATATTTCATATTCTTCCAATTTCTTTTATCACCTTTTGGAAAGAGATTATGCAATCATTATTTGCCCCATTTAATAGGTGCATAAACTAATGTCCAGAAAAATTAAGTGGTATGTTTAGGGTCCTTTCACATAAGGGTGGCAGAAAAGAGACAAAAACTCAGTTGACTTTTGCCTAATGCATTTTTTTTTCCCGCTGTAGTGGCCTCTTATTTAATTGTGCAGATAATGCAAAGGAACAGAATGCAATTACTCTAGATAGGTGGAGACCCTCTCCTAGTCTTACATCAAACAGTGCCTTTATACTAGGATGCAAGCCCTTGTTTTTAAAGTCTGGAACACCTCTTTTTTTTTCCCCCTTGCTGCAGTCATTAAAATGTGCCACTAGTACCCTGTGTGCTGACTGTCGGGAGGTTTCTAAGAAAGGCATTGTTATCTGTTACGTTCAAAAGGCTTTGCGTTGCACACACATAGTGTGATGACAACTGGCAGTCAACTGCTGCTGCTGTTGTGAACTTCGCAACTTGTTTTATGTGGCTGGGAACATTTACATTAAGGTCAATTAGGTTGCCAAAATGGAGATCGCAGCTGAGGGGTGCTTAGTGGAGTGTATTGGTGTTTGGCAAGTGAAATGGGAATGATAAACCTACGTGTGCTTTTTCTGCCCACTGGTGGGTGGTCCCAGCCATGCTGCTGGAACACTATTCAATTAAATTCAACAAATACTTATTGAGAAACTTAATTGTGCAAAACACCAGGCAAAGTGCTGAAGGGGTGGTAAAACAGTGCAAACCATGATTTGGGTCATAGAAGAATTTTCAATAACAATAAATCCCAATATCTAGCAAAGATTGCATGATTACCCTATGCTGGAAACTGTTCCAAATGCTCTCTATGCATTGACTATTGTAATGTTCATAACGACGCCATGAGATAGGTGCTACTATTTTTCTGTTTTATAAATGAGGAAACTTGGTTGATAAGGTAGGAGACTCATTCATGCTTTCAATAGTTTTATACTTTCCCCTTTCTGGGCATATAACAGAACTGAATTTCACTGCTACCTTGAAGTCGGTGTGGCCATGTGCCTTGCTTTAGCCAAAGAAATCTGAGCAGTAGTAATGTGTGTCACTTCTTGAGAAGTATTTAAGAGCTGGTGCATAATTATCCTCCCACCATGGTGACCATTGACCTTCCAGATGATGTAGACTCCATCAGCCTAAGTCCCGGGGCAAGAATGAATCTTAGCAAGGATCTCACTGATATAAATTAGGCATGAGGTAGAGTGCTATTGAAGGCACTGAGATTTTAAAATTTTTATTATGGCAACATAACATAGCATAGGCTGGCTAATAAAAGGTAAGAGTAAGAGTAATAGATATATGAAGGTAATTGACAAAAAAAAATATAACACACAATTAAGTCCCAATGAAGAAGAATAATAATAAAAGCAGCTACCATTTTTTTAAGTGCTTAGCAAGGTGCTAAGCTCATTGCATACATTTTATCTAGTACTCAAAACAAACCTACAAGTAATTCACATTTTTGCAGACAAGAAACAGATGCTCAGAGAGGTTAACTGAGCTACTTAAGATCATGTAAGAAGTCACAGTACTAAGAATAAAACCAGGTCTTTTTGTTTCCACAGCTCACACTACTTACAATATGGGCTGGAAAGAACCTCAGACAACCTTATCCTCCAACTCCTGCACTTAAGAAGTTGAGCTGATTATAAGGCTCTTTCCTTTCTTCTCTCTCTCCTTTACTCCCTACACCTTTTCTTTTCCTTTTCCACCTTCCTCTTCTGTCTTTTAATTCTTCTCTCCCTCGTTTCATTTCTCATTTTCAACTTTCTGCTTTCTCACGTTCTCCAGATATTTATTGTGCATTTTCTTCATGCCACGTACGGGCACAGGGTTTTGCTCAAGGTTGCCTGCCATTGTTATTCCTTTGTCCCTGTGATTCTTTAATCTCCCCTCAGCTCCCACCCCAGGTTCTATTCTGATTCTTGTCTTCTCTTTCTAGCTACCACAACCAGACAAAGTTGGACTCCAACTATCAACCAAAGAATTTATACCCATTATATTAATTTCTTTCCATCTTGGTTCTCTTTACACTTGGCTAACTGCAAAGTTAAACATAGCCTCCTAATTTTTAAGAGCTGTGTTAATTCCTATAGCTAGTAAAAAGCAAAAATAAATTAATAAAATACTTAGGAATAGGGAAATTGACATTGGAAGATATTACAACAGTAGTGATAATAAGTTTTATGATTTTCTTCTCATCATCTTCTAGCATTTTCTCATTAGTCAATTTGGTTAGGTCCATGAGATAATTTGCCTTCTCTCAATAGAATCAGCTTTTTCTGCATGGAAATGGTGTAACTTTAGATGAAGATGATCAAGAACAACTTCTTTTTTCCAAATGGATGTTGATGACTATGAATTTTCTCCATTTGTACTATATTCTGTATTTCCTTTCTAGAATCTTGTTAACAGTCATGGATCTTATTTGGAATCTCTGATCCAAACCGATTAGAGAGCTCATTTTTAACCCACAATGTGTCATAGTATTTGCCATATTATGTTGAAATAGTGGCCCCTTCATTTTTCCTCCATTCAAATATGAGTGCATTGATAGTAGGTATCAGGCCTATTAATCCTTGTATCTCCAGACACTAGACTTACCCAGCACAAAGGAGGCCCTCAGGAACTCCTTGATGAAATGAACTAAAGTGAACTCCAAAGGTCCCTTCCCTTGACTTCAGCTCATCCCACTGCCGTCTTCTATTTCTTAGAGGTGATCTCATGTCCTACCCACCCCATCCCCTGAAAAATTCTCCCTTTTCTTGAGGCACTTCATCTAGTTTGAGTACTGTTTTCACAATATATTTACTCAGTGGTCATTAATGGACTCTTCCAAGTCAAGTGTATGCAATACATTTTCTCAATGCACTTCAGAGGAGCTTACTTCTTTCCTATTTTTCTAAATTAATTTCCTATGGAAACAGTATTAGCTTCTGACAATGGAGTACTGTTTTCACAATATATTTACTCAGTGGTCATTAATGGACTCTTCCAAGTCAAGTGTATGCAATACATTTTCTCAATGCACTTCAGAGGAGCTTACTTCTTTCCTATTTTTCTAAATTAATTTCCTATGGAAACAGTATTAGCTTCTGACAATGGGCATTAGCACCTGGAAGACTCCCAATGAACTTCCCAAGATAGTTATCTCTCTGATCTGAAAAGGCCTCAATATTTTCATTCAATGGCAAAATATAAGATAATTCATATACTCTATGCCCTGTGTTGACTCAAATTTTTTTCTGCCTCTTGTTATGTGATTCATTCGTCTACCAGATATTCAGATTTTTGCTCTATAAAATTAACCTTTCAAAAAAGGAAATAGAAATCTACCATTGCAGTTTGATAATACAAGAATTTTAAAAGCATATTAATGACAAGTGTTGTAAAGATGTAAAATAATTATTATTTTTTTAAAGATAGCTATACTAGTATAGTCTATCTGAGCACAAGTTTTAGAATTACACAGACTTTGGATAAGCTCCTGGCTGAGTCATCTGTTAGATGTGTGTTCAAGTCAGTTTATCTTTTTGAGTCTCTAGTTTTTTATATATAAAATGTTGATAATAAAATATAACTCACAGAATTCCTTTATTGACTAATTGCAATAACAGCCAGCATATAGTACATGTATAATAAATAGTCGCTCTGGCTATTACAATATAATTCTTGTAAGCAAAGGCTGTAAGGTGAGAGAGATAGTGAGATATAAGAATTGGGAAGTGAAAGATTAGAATTGGGAAGTGAAAGAATCAAGGGAAGCAGGTTTTCCTAGGTTCCTTCTAGAACTTTCTCTTTTGCTTTCTTTGCTTGGCTGACATAGAAAGATTCATCTACAAACCTTTGTTTACTCATCTCTATAAGTGGATTTTGATAAACTTTGGGTCAATTAGAAACTGAAGACTTGCTTCCTTCTAGCAGAAATCTCCTCTCATGTCTTCTCACACAAATGCCTCCAGCATTACCACACTATGTTTCATCCCAATGATCAGGGCCCTTGCAGTACTGGATAACTGGAAGCAAATGGAATCAGCAACTCTGTCCTCTGTCCTGAATACCCAATCTCAATAGCTTCAATAAGACCAAAACCCTACAACGCAACCTGAATTCATTTCCAATAGATTAACACCAGCCTCAGAAGCAAAGTATAACATAGGAGGAACAAAATTAGAGTTCCTGCTAATTTATACCAGCAATGTACATTGCAAATCAACAAAGACATGTATTACTTAATGCCTTCCAGGTAGGGAAGGTCCACATTTCATGCGGAGGAGGCTGTCAATCAGGGGACATTTGGCAATACCTGGAGAAGTTTTGGTTGTTTTAATTAAGGGGCTGCTACTCACATCTAGCGGGTAGAGGCCAGGGATGCTACTTAATATCCCACAATGCACAGGACAGCTTCCCCACCACAAAGAATTATCCAGTCCCAAGTATTAATAGTGCTGAGGTTAAAGAAACTTGCTCCAAATGATCTGTAGACTCATCACCAGATCTTCTCCTTCAGGTTTGAATCTGAGACCCCCTGCCACACTGCAATTTCCCTGGTTCAGCTAAACTGGATATTGTTTCTTCCACAGTAGAAAGTCAGACTTTTTTGCTTCTTCCTTCCTGAGTTTTCAGTCTCAGGGGATTACCTGCTTATTTCTGTCTTCAACTCTGGTAGAAGATGGTGCCATTCATGAGAAGATATGAAAATGAGGTCTCAATTTCCAGGTCAGTTCTTCTAGTAAGATCATATTATACATTAATCTCCTAGAATTTTAGGTTTTATTGACATCTGTGCATTTCCAAATTTAGAGCCATGGA
This sequence comes from Galeopterus variegatus, assembly GCF_000696425.1. Taxonomy (NCBI): domain Eukaryota; kingdom Metazoa; phylum Chordata; class Mammalia; order Dermoptera; family Cynocephalidae; genus Galeopterus; species Galeopterus variegatus. The sequence goes on along the minus strand of NW_007726393.1, from coordinate 753,940 downwards.
AAACTATGTCACTAAGAAGTTCTTTTGCAATGGAACAAAAAAAATTCAAAATATCTTATATTTGGAAAATGCTATGATGAAATTAAATAGATTTTTTCACTTTAAGACTTTTCTGAGCTTTTAATACACTATTATGTCTTGAAAATTCACAAGTTGGAGATGATGTATAAACATTCCTTAAATATATTTCATCTCAATTCTTTTTCCAAGGAGAATCTATCTGGACTTATTCTCTATAGTACATTTTTTTCAAATTGTGACTTACCCAACTTGCTCATTTGACTGAGGACCAAAAAGGGAAAGCGCTTTCCAACTTCCACAGCTAGCTCTTTGCAGAACTGGGATCTGAATCTAACTAAGAGTGCTGACCCTAATTCACTGTTCTTTTCAAAACATGTTGGATAACAAAATCGCATATCGATTCCAGTACATTCTTATATTGCTACCATGTCCATTTCATTCACTGTTTCTTTCAAATTTAAATATGCACATATTGACATAAGAATAACTATAAAAGGGTGTATCATATGCTTTCCTCATCATGTATTTTTTTCATGTAATATTTAGGTTTACAACTAGCTTTACAAATGTTTGTTGACATATTTATGCATGCCTAAAACAGCTATCGTTTTGTTGAGATTTCTCTATACATTATCAACTGAAAGAGAATTATGTTGATGGATTTACCTAGTTTGACAAATCCATGATATTTTATGTTAATAACAGAATTCTTTTGGTTTAATTTGTAGTGGAGTGTATCTTATTCACTGACATACTTCTATTCTCACATTTTTTTCCTGTATGATGCTCTGTAGCAGTAAACATAGGTTTTTATTGTCTTACCTTGGGTCCATTGAAAACAGACTCTAAGAGAAGAAATAAAGGTGAGACAAAAGGGGCAGGGAGGCAAGAAAGGAGGAGAACAATGTGATGTGAGGTGCTATTATGTAGCCACCACTTCACAAGAAGCTGCAAAGGATTTTAATCATCTTTTTACACATTTCTTGTTTCCTACATTTGCGAACATGCATTGCTCAATTTCGCCATTTCTGATTAAAAAAAAAAAAAAAAAAAACTTCAAGATGATCCACTTTATTTCCAAACTCAGATACCAAATTCTCAAATTTTCCCTGATTTGATTCTTTTCTGAAATTTCTAAGTGTCACATTTATGCATCTCTTAAACCAATCATTATATTTCATGTTTTGTAACAGGGTTTTCTCTGTTCCTGTTGGATTATAGTACCCCTATTTGGGAAAATATGCTGCTTTTTTAAAATCTCTGTATTTCCCACAACACATAACAGAAAACCTTGCTCATTGTCTATTCTTAATGTAAATTTGCTACATAATTGCTGAACTTTGTTTACATTTTCTTTCGATACATGAATGTATTATTTTCTTCCAATCTTGGATTTTTTTTTTCCTGTTTTACTTAGGAAGTTTTAATCCCTGTCTACATGAGGCAATTGAAGTAAATGCACATAAGAAAATGTTTTCCTTATACAAATCTTTAAATTGTTTTTGCTGAAAGGAATAGGGTGCTGTACTCACAAATACAGTAGGCCCATGTTTCTGGTCAGTGCTCTAATACTAATTAGCTAAGCAACCTTGAGAAAGTCATCTTACCTTTTAGGCCTTCATTTTCTTATCTTTAAAATGACCTATAGTGTTTTCTATGTGAGCTACCACCCAAGACTGTTTGAAAGAACAAACACTATCACATAAATACATTTCAAAGGTGCTGAGCACCATATAATTGTGAACACTATCATGAATAGAGAATAATAGAGTCTCTGAGTAGGGCAGTACTTTGAAAACATTCAGTTCAGTCCTCTTACATTAGTGATGAAGAGAGTGGATACTAGAAGGTTATACAACTTGCTCAAAGTCACAGAACTGGTTAGTGCCAGAGCCAAGAAAATAGCACAAGGATTGAATCACTCAATTCCATTTCTCCTGCAATCTACTCCCAGCTCTCCAGTTTAAGTGGATACTAGAAGGTTATACAACTTGCTCAAAGTCACAGAACTGGTTAGTGCCAGAGCCAACAAAATAGCACAAGGATTGAATCACTCAATTCCATTTCTCCTGCAATCTACTCCCAGCTCTCCAGTTTAACTGATACCTCCAGATTATTAAATTTTTCCTATCCTCCTGACCCCAATGGCACTCTCTTGCTATGGCTCATAATCACTCATCTCTGATTCCTTGAAGAGGTCAGAATCAGTCATTGCAGTTGTGTAGGCTCTTTTTACCCTTCAGTGATTCTAGGCTTTTAGAGTTTGACTTTAAACTGGTGTCCTGGCCAGGTCCCTGAGTGGCTACATGCCCATGTTAGCTGGCATCTTCTTCCTCCAGCCTATCTATACTAAGCCAACCTGCTTTGAAAATCATAAACAGAATCCTTGACTTTTCTGATTTGACAACCTGCCCTCCCACTTCAGTGAGTTATGTTTTCCAGACAGAAGGTGCCTCCCAGCTGTTTGTGCTTTTGTGCAGCAGAGATGACTCTTGTGCCCTGTAGCTCACAACTGCCCAAGTCAGCTCATGTCATCAGCCCTGCCCATTTCTCTGGGATATTCTTTGTTCATTTATCATTAAGGTATTCTCAGAGAAGAAAGATTAGTGCCAAGTTCTCTTATCAGCATATTCACAATACATGATACTTTAAGCAGTAAAATTATGTACAGATGTTATCAACAAATTCTAGTGTTCTGACTCCTAGACAAGTTTTTTTTTTCTGTGTGTGCATACTACTGTTTTTTTTATTACTTATTATTATGTATTATTATTATTTTCAAGAGCATGAAATATAGAAATGCTTTATTTATTAACACAATTTAGTTTGTACTTTTCTCATTCCTGAAAAGGATGTTATATTAGTTGCCTTTGAATCACATCAACGTATTATTTCTTTTGACAATGGAAAAAATGTCAGAAAATCCAAGTACTTTCTGTTGGCAATAGTCAGATGAAACTCATATATACAAAATGGAATGAAAAACTGTTTGATGAGTTAGACTTGAGGCAGAAGGACAGGCACTATATATCTCATTGTTTTATTTGCCTTCCTTGGTCATCCAATAACTATTTCCAATTTTGTTTTGCATCAACTGTTCTCCCAAAATATACTTCTTAGGCTTTTATATTTATAGGTCCTGCATTGCTTTTCATTCCTTTTATGTTCTTTTTATTTATTTTTTTAATTTTTCTTCCCTCCCCAATTATTCTATGGAGGTTTTTATTGATGTTAGCCTTTGATAAC
>NW_007726393.1:733786-750449 GCF_000696425.1 Galeopterus variegatus | reverse complement strand
ATTCACCACCTCCTCTAGAGAAGTACCAATAAAGTGCAAAACCATTATCACACAACTGTTTCTCAAAGTTTTGTCACATCCCAGACAGTTTCAGGAAGATATGCTGAAAGGATTTGTTTTGTGTGTCTTTCTTTAGGGATTGTGAAGGGCAACAGGCAGTCCTGAAAGAGATTGTAAATCATGAGTTACTGTGCCACATCTTACTTGTTTCTGGGGGTGTTTGTTTTCTTTTGGCCAACATTTCACAGTTTTGTTCAAAACTATTTTCTGATGTCTCATGCTATATCAAAAAATAAATACGTAATGCTTATTTTCTTGCTTGAAAAATCTCTAGACTTTTTTTAAGTAATTGGTTTTAAATAATTTCCAATCCCAGGCCAATGAGCACTGAATTAAGTGGCAACAGATTCTAATAAAAGAGAGAGAAAGTGAGAGAGAGAAAGAGAGACAGAGAAAGAAAAAGAGAGAGAGTTTGTAGAGTATTTAAAAGTCAACACCTTCTAGAAGCCTATTATGAAATAGAGGGAAGAAACTAGAATTAGTCATGGTAGATTATCTAAATGTGCTGACTCTCAAAGAAATGCTTAGTGTATTAGATCTCCTCTTAGGAAACTCTGTGGTGTTAAGATAGGACAGTGGGAGATCTGTTAGAGTGATTTTGCTCTGATGTACTGGGCCTCTGGTCAGAAAGTATCAACAGCTCACAGACTAAATTATGGTTGCAGTGATGGAAGATGTTTGGATTTATTTTGAGTGGAAGATGATTTTTGTTTGTTTGCTTAATCTGTATTTTGAAAATCCCGACTGAGGAATTTGAAGATATCCTCTTTGATCATTGATCCATGCATCAGCAAGTCTGGAGCTTAAGAGGGAGATCAAGTCTACAGGCACAGTCCTTCCTACATTTTAATAAAATGTGTGCATAATGCCCCTCTATGAGGGTCACCTTGTGGCAGGCCCAGAGAACATGCCAGTGGGAGAGAAAAAGGCAGATCTTGACCTCAGATAGTTTAAGTCTACTGGCGTACGTAAGAAAATTTTAAGCAATGCCTAACTTTCAGATGAAGCTGAAGGAGAAGGAGTCAGAGGGATTTAAAAAAAAAAAAAAAAGTAGTATGGAATCCATGACAGGAAGTATGGCGAATAAGCAATTTTTCAACTGTGTCTACCTTTATAGAGTGTTTTAGGAAGGTTCACATTAAAAGGAAGGTATTGAAGTCAGTGAAATCAAGAAGACACATTTTATTTTGTGGAAACATAATTATTTGTTCATACTAAAAGGACTCTCTCAACAGCAAAAATAGATATCCATAAGAAATCACAATTCTCTAAAAGATTTTTATAATATAGGTTATTTTTTTCTGAACTTATGAATTATTTTTTTCTGAATACTCTATTGTTTATGCATGAGTATACACTTAATCCTGTACAATCTTCCTCTTTTATCACTCATTGAACATTCAACAAGTCTTTACTAATTGATTGATAAGAACAAAATGAATTCCCATTTCTCCCCATTTGGCAGAAACTTCTGACTGTAAATTCAATAAAGATGTACGAGGAACTTTTAACCACCTGCCATACACAAGGTATGATTAATTAATATACATGAAAAAGTAAATAACAATCAAGGCAATAATAATATGTATGCATTCTGTGGGATTCTTATAAGATTCATTCATTCTTTCATTCATTTGTCCAATTATTCATTCTACATATATTACTAGATTTTCTCTCTAATATAATTCGATGACTTTGAATCCATGCACTGGCCTAGGTTTGCCTTGAGTTTTTTTTTCTTTATAATTTTGTGACTTTCCTAACAGACTTAAGAAATGACTCAGAGAACATAATTTCTCTTTATATAGTCCCTGCAACTCCAGGCAGCATGCTAGGAAAGCAAGCGATTTTTCTCTCCATAGCTACTTGCTAAAGGAAATATGTATAAATATGCATATAAACATACAAACATATACAGGTCAGTATTTGTATCTTCTAAATGTAGGGTCAGTATTTCATCAATATTTTGTATTTTGTCCTGGATTTAGTTATTTATCTTAAACAATCTCATGCTAAACTATAGAATAAAGTATCATTCAGGGTATCTTGATGTACCTTATTTAATGTAGCTGTTTCAATGTCACCATTTTTATTAGCAGAACTTTTTTTGATTTTGCCCCATCAGAATAGAAACTCACTGTTTTGTATCTCTTTGTTTTCATTTACAAGGGAGAATACATAAATGAAGTCTCTGATTGCCAACCCATTCTTGACCCTATCTCCAACACAATTCCCATCCCTGGGGTGATGTGGGCAAAGGAAATTTTTTTTTTTCCTTTTTGTCTTTTATCGTGTCCGGCAACGGATCGCAACCCTCAGTGTTGTGCCTGTACCGGGCCGGGACCGGCAACGGGATCGCAACCCTCAGTGTTGCACCCGCACCTCGCTCAGCCAGTGAGCGGGAACCGGTCTGTATGTGGGATCCGAACCCTCGGCGGGAGAGCCACAGCGCTCCCAAGTGGCGCACTGTAGCAGTGCGCCACTGGGCCGGCCCCTGGCAAAGGAAATTTTTTACTGCATATTAACTTGTGTTTCTGCCCAATTTCTGCCTATTCAAAATTCTTTATATTTTCAGTACAAATTACAGAAGAAGCTAGTCTGGTTGTCCTATTTAATTACCAACAAACCTACTGAGTAGAGTCATTTATGACTGAATATGCTATCATCATGGAGTGCCTGGCCCAGTTACTTTTCAATCAGAAAGGCACCTGGTCCTGATTTAATCAGTGGCTATTTCTGCCACTTCACTACTTAGTTTTTAAGAATTGGCCTGTGGATAGGGCAGGTTGATAAAGAAATAGATACTAGGTATAGTTTGGCTGATCACAGGTGCTAATTTGCTTAAAATAGCCCCAGTTTGCACCTGCTCTTCCGTGGCTATTTCTGCCACTTCACTACTTAGTTTTTAAGAATTGGCCTGTGGATAGGGCAGGTTCATAAAGAAATAGATACTAGGTATAGTTTGGCTGATCACAGGTGCTAATTTGCTTAAAATAGCCCCAGTTTGCACCTGCTCTTCCGCTCTCCCAGCCATTTAGCTCACCAATCCTTTCTTGAATGGTAATGTAGATTCTCTGTCTTTCATATCATTGGCTGCCATCTTTCTACCTATATAGTTTCAATGATGTTCCTGTGTAGAATGATCCATCAGAACAAACCTAAATACAATTATTGCCTTCCAACAGGGAGACAATTCAAAGCCATCTCCGGTTACTACATCCAGATACTATCACAGGCTCCTTTAATGCTGTTTTTATGGGAATCCACAGCCTCCATATATTGTATATTTCTTCTCTAACTTCATCATAGTCTCACCCAGATGTTACTAGATCTTCCATAAGTTATAGACTACATAGTAAATTTAGCTACCAATACAGTGTAGAAAAAAGGGAATAATTAGAACAATATCAATAATGGCAGTAATAGCTGGGCACAAATGAAAGCTAAAACCCTCATTTCTACTGCACATCACGGCACACTAGCTGATATTTTTCCCTATTTTTCCAAGCCATATTGTACAGTCTTTGGACTTCATTCAAAGCCCCAGTTGGCCAGAACTCTCAATATAATGGTATGAGACAAACCCCTGGTTGTCAGGAATCCAAGGCCTCTGTGGTCTAGCTCATGCAAGACCACTGTTAACTTTTATCATCAATCGTGGTTATACAAGAATTTGAACATGGGATCCCCTGAATCCCAAATCCATCTGGTACCAAAATTCACTACTAAGATTTCTGCATAGCACTGTAGCATCATTGTTCACTGTTTCTCTAAAACTAAGGATTTTTGAGATGGCTAACATGCAGTTCCAGTTTTCAACTTAATGAAACACATCTTTTCTCTGGGTTGAATTATCCTTCTTTTGCCTTTTAACTCTATAGAGGAACAGAAAGCAAAGATTTTGAGAGTTATTCATGGAGACCAATCATGAGAAATTTAATACAACAGCTTCAAACCACGGTCTCAACATGAAAGTTTTGTTACCAGGAAAGAAACAGTTGAAGTTCTAAAGTGCAGACCACATCTTGGAAGACAAGTTCACAGGGGAAGCTTAGTGAATCCCTTTTGAATAAAGCCACTTTGCTTCTGGAGCTGATACTGTTGGTTGCTAATCCCAATACTCACTTTTCTATCCTACTTATTCAGAAGAATTTCACTTTTTTTCAGCTACCTGCCACTCACAGAGGATAACACTTTCAGGTTCTTATACTAAGCATGATAATTCCATTACACCTGTCAGCGATTGGTTTAAGGGTGAGCATATGACCTAATAGGTAGCTCTGTTGAGGAGCTTCTGAGGAAAAAATATACACATGTACAAGAATACTGCAAAAGTTCAAGGGAAAATTGAATCAAAAGATAATAAGAATCCTTCCATAAACTAATTTAAGACCACTTGTATATTCTTCATTCTTAAAAAAACGGATACAAAATGGATAACTTCTACTTCTGCTAGATGTTTTTGTGTTTTACGGGAATGTGCAAAACTTCAGCAGCCCTTCAGAATTTTAAGAAAGGTAGGAGTTTCACTTAGAGGAAAATGTTGAGGGTGATCCACAAGACCTACCTGGAAAATACCTGCCATCCTTTGGATGTGCCCAAAGTGTGGAAAAACTTTAAGGAAGAACAAACTAAATCTCTTTTGGAAAGTTGTGAAATATTCAAAAGAAGGTGATTTTTTTAAACTTGAGAATTAAATAGAATTTTATCGAGGGCAAGAATGGCAGGAAAAAGTGATTGAGGTAGAAGAAATAGAATATGCAGAGTCACAGAGGTTTATAAGAGCATGTCATATTACAGGAAAATTTTCAGTGAATTATTTGGGGGGACGTAATCAGGAAATGAAGCTCGAAAAGTTGATCAAGGTCAAATGCTGGGGATCATTTTAGGGGTTGCTTTAAGGAGTGAGGAATTCAAAGACAATTGATGAGGAGCAGCTGAAAGTGCTTTGAGATTGATTACGTGTTCAGATTTTCTTTTAGAAAAGTTCCTGAGAGGATGGATAGGAAAGTGTGCACTTAGGAAGCAGGGAAAGCCATACACAGGCAGTTAACATGGTAAAATAGGTGAAAAAAGTGAGAGAACTAATAAAGGATGTTGATTTCCCTTAATTTACTAATCCTTTTCTTTCAGAAAACTTTATTAATATTCCAGACAGTTTAGTACAGTGTGAATTTGAAGTCTGGCTTTTATGTAAAGCAAGTCTTTTATAAAATTTTTATAAATATTTTATATCTTCAGCCTATGACCACTAACAACTCTAATTTTTGATGTTCTTTTTTGCCATTCTTAAAAGAACAGCATCAATTGTCCTTATGCTGTTTTTTTCTTTCTCCTAAATTATATTGAAAACATCTGCCAAAGGCATAAAATCATCATTTAAAAAAAATTCAGTGGGCCCATCTGTTGTAGAAGTGCCACCTTCTCAGAGGACTGCTCACGTACTTTTCTCTCTCCCCACAGTCAATGTTGCTACTAAATTCCCCTGTAGAACTTTTGAGAGAATATCAAATTTTTCCCCAACCTATTCGGTCTCACTCTCTAAAACATGAGCAAGATTTAGGCTTGGTGGATAGAAATGATTTCTTATGACATTAGTATTTTTTTTTCAAGGCTGGTTTTATTTAGTCTTTTAGACTCTCAAAATATTCATATCTTCTCTCTCCTGAACCTTGCATGGAACCTGCTCTCCACATAGGCTAATCCAGCAAGTGTTGAAGAGGAGACTCAGACTGAGGCAAGAGAAGCCCTGGCCTTGCATCCTCACTTTGTTTTATTTATTTATTTATTTTTATTACCTAATTCTTTTTTTAAAAAAAAAATTAATTTATTACTATGCAATGTAGTTGATTTTCATGGCCCTTTACCAATTTGGATCCTGACTTTAGAGAGCACCTTTCCAGCCCTCATCTGGCAAGTGCCTCTGCACAGTGCGAGGCGTTCATGGAGCTGTGCTGATGTGATCAATTGGAAAACTTGTTCCCCCTCTAGACCATGCTCCAGAAATCTGGAACTTTGGAATTTTCTGCCAAAACAATCTCAGAATCACTTCCAAGGACTGTTCAGGTCTCTTCATTATTTAGGAAGCATCCAGTGTACTCGGCCCTAGATCTGAGATGTGGACAAAGGGAAACTGTTTACAATAGGTGTAGCTGGAGTTTAATGGACGATTTCTCCCCACAATGCCATGTTCCTGGCACTGAACCAGTAAAGAGTCAAAGAACTCCAAATTCAAATGTGTCCTTCCAGGTTGTCATGAAAGTAAATGTTTCAAAGTAGGAAGATCAAATATAATTTAATAGCTTATTACTTGATTAACAAACACTTAAATATTTAAACATATGTTGTGTGGGTCTCCATTTGTACTCTTGCCCCAGGAAGCACACATGGTAGAATGAACAGATGATGAGGACTGATGTGGTGGGTCGTAGACAGCTTCTTTGTTCTAAGATGTTTTTCCATAGCCAGTATTATGGCTGAAATCCCACCATCATTTTTCCTTGTTCAAATGCAAATTCACCTGAGGGTATCACTTGTGTGGGATTGGCATTTCCAAATTCTTTCCAGATGGTAGCTTTGGAGAATAAGTTTTAATAAGTAGAAGATGGAAAAGCTATAAAATAGACAATGACTGTGGGTCTCAGAAAAACTCAGGAGAAACCATAGAGGAAGGGATGTTTCAGGGAACATGTAGAATGACCATGCACGATTTGGTGAGCTTCCTGAGGTGTTTCCCATCACGTTCAGTGCATCGGATCCCTCCCAACCTTTAGTTCCCTTGTGCATTTTGTCCATCAGGAGAAACCATAGAGGAAGGGATGTTTCAGGGAACATGTAGAATGACCATGCACGATTTAGTGAGCTTCCTGAGGTGTTTCCCATCACGTTCAGTGCATCGGATCCCTCCCAACCTTTAGTTCCCTTGTGCATTTTGTCCATGTCTGCCATGAGCCTGGTCTAGGGCTTGTGCTTTCTTCAGATTCATAGTGAATTCAAACTGATGGGAGAGGAGGCCTGCGCCCAATGCCGTCTCTGGCGCTGACAGGTTTCCTGGCATTAGAAAAACAACTCTCTACCCCTGATTTCCTCTTCTCTAGGGTGAAGATACTATTTTTTGACACATATCATGCATAGGGTATTTTCTGGTAGGTTTGACCTGTATTTTTTCCCCCTTTGTTTACTTTCTTTTCTGTTTTTTCTTGTATTTCTTTTTTTTTTAAATTGTAAACAGATGATAAAGAATTTGAAGGGGCTGTATAAAATAAAATGTCTCATACACGAATACATAAATAAGCTGCTAACATTGTGTGTGTGTGTGTGTGCGTGCGTGTGTGTTTTCATTGTGGTGGAGGTTGTGTGCAAAAACAGGATGGGCTGAGGTTGTTGCAGTTTCTGTGGTTTAACACAAGAAGAGGCCACCTCCACCATTCCCAAAGGAATAGTATGTAGAAACAATTTAAAAATAGTTTATCAAAAGCCAACTTTCTGATCCTCTTTCTCTGACAAGGTGGAGGTTGGGTAGGACTCTCAGGTCATGTATGATTCAAAAAGATAGAGTAGGCTTCTGGGGTGAAATTTCTTTTTGAGATTTTGGGAGATAAGTAGTGTCACCCACAAGGTGCTTTTTTAAGGCTGTTTTTTATCTAATTCAAAATTGTTCTAAAATCAGATATTAATCAAAATAATATTTATAATAAATATCATGGTTGAATGTTTACCTGCACATAATATTAGACAGCATATATTGGTAGCTTACTATATGTCAGGTTTATATTAAATAAAACTTTATCTAATTCTGGCCCCATAACAATTCTCCAAGAGTTAGGTAAAATTTCTATTTTCATGTACCAGTGAGGATCAGTCAGGAAAACAGATCTTGAGAAAGAGAGGTGTGGAGATACTAATCCTGTTCCGGACACCAATTATAAAGCTACTCGACCACGACTCTGCCAGTTGTGGTGCTTGGCTAGGCGACCATGCCAGTTGTTGGGCTCTTTTACCTGCTGGTAATCCTGCACCGACTGGGCCAATTGTCAAGCTAAGGCTGGGTCTGGAGCCCACAGACCCCTCAAGCCTGCTCACAGACTGGGTCACAAACCCTTCACATGCCAGGCTGGGTTCCCAGACCCCTCACATGCAGGTCTATGATCTAGGAAACTGGCCAAAAGGTTCTTGGAGTCATAGGTTGGAAAGCATGGCTGTGCCGGGCAGATGCCCAAGGCAGACACCTGAGGCCGATGCCCACCCACCTGCTTCACTAAAACTCTCTCTCTCTATCTCAAGAAGAACACAAGAATAGCAACAAAACTAAAAAGACACATTAGTGTGCATGTGCACTAACTCCACACATACACACACAATTTGCTTACAGAGGATGCTGAACCACACCCAACTGGACCCAAGGTGAGGGCCCTGACCAAACTATTCTATTTCCCCAACAAGAGGTTTTGAAATAGAAGGAGAAAATGGGGTTAGAAGCAATATGTAAATGAGGGATAAGTGGATAGGAATGCTGTTTGAAAATATCTCAGCAAAGCAAACTACCAAAGGCAAAGTATGTTGTTTCAAGTCCAACCATGAGTCTCATATTCAAGTAAAAACAAAAACAAGAACATTGAGCACCTAATATGTACCAAGCCTAGTGGAGCCCCTACAGGTGAGAGGCAAATGTTCAGACATAAGTTCTGATATGGCGTGATTAATTCTCAGTGGTGGCATTTGCTACCTTAAGGTGGGAATTGAGTAACTCAGCACATGGGCCTCAAGGAAGGATGGGTCTGGATTTTGAGGGGTGCCTAGGATAATAGCCATATAACATAAGCAACATACAAGTAAAGCTGCAGAAATTATTAGCAGAATAAGCCACACAAAAAACAAGAAGCTTTTATAATACCTAACCAAATCAGGAAAGAAAATCTTATACTAGAAAATGATTAGACAAAAATTAACCTGTGCCTACCTATCTTACTGTGGCCTTGGTGTTATCAGCACCGCACTCTCCCAAGTGAGCCACAGGCCGGCCCTGGCAATATAAATTTTAATAGATCAAAATATTGTTCTAAAATCTATCAACAACAGTATTTTATGAGTCAAACTCTCCAGGACTTAAAAGAAAAAAAAAAGATTAAGAATATGACAAAGAAGCAGCTTGATTTTGTTTTCCTCCTACTACCTCTTTAAATACCCTTCTTCTTGCTGTTTACAACCCATTTCTCTCAGATTACACAACCCCAAGCAAGGTGATACAATTCCCAGATAAATACATCCTCCCAAGCATTGAATAATATTTAATATTTCTCCTCCAGTGATAGGGATTAAAAAAGTTGGGGTGCTGCTTGTCCCTATTCAGATCTTGACAGTCAGGGAAGCTATATACATGCTGAAAAGACAAATGAGGTTAAAATAGCATCAGAAAATAGCCAGAAGTTAAGAAGTCCCATAATAGGAAGCTGTAAAGCGCTACCGAAACACATGAACAGGAGAAATCAAGCAGAGAGAGAAGCAGAAATGCTGCTGATTGCTTTGCTCTAATATAAATCATTCTGTTTGGAGCTTTGTTGGTATTACAGTCTCTAGTGTGTGCACTGTGCTGGGAACCTCTGGTAGCATCTGATTAGGAAGGTGCAGTTGTCAGTGCGTTTCTACTCTTTGGAAATGTGAAGCGATGAAATATCAAAGTCAATATTTTTGCCAATCTTCCCTGCCCTTTGCAAATCTCGCATCTCTCCAGGGGTCTGAAATCTGCCGGTCCTGGAGAGGATCCATGTGTGACTGCCAACAAGGCCTCTCTGAGGAGAGGCCGAGCGTTTGATTCCACATTGGGCAGGCAAACATGTTCCCCTGTGTTCTCCCCAGTGAGTGGAGGAAAACTCCAAAGGCAGACACAGTGATGGAGCAAAGGTTCTGTGGCAAGGAAGCAGAATGTTCTGATGTGATTGCATTTTTTTTTACATTTTTTTGTTTTCCCTTCTCTACTTTTATTTTCCTTTATGGGAAAATGAATATGTTTTAAAGAAAGTAATAAAAGAATAATTTGGTTCTTAAGGCAAAGTTGTGGAGGAAATTCTGCAAAATTCAGTGGAGTAGAATCTTCCCCTGATCATACCACTTTTAGCAGAATTTTCCATCTTCACTTTTTTCTAAGTAATTATACTAAAGCCTGGCTATCCTATCAGTGATCTTTGAGCAGACACACCCTCAGACAATTTTAAGCTCTTTAGCAGAATTTTCCATCTTCACTTTTTTCTAAGTAATTATACTAAAGCCTGGCTATCCTATCGGTGATCTTTGAGCAGACACACCCTCAGACAATTTTAAGCTCTTTTTTTTATAGTTATTTGTTTTATTTATTTTTAAAAAGTTTTTCTACCATGCTATCCACTCAATGTGTACTTTTTTCAATATATTTGAATATTAACTATTTATAAAAATTTCATGATGCACACCATTTTCTGCACTATGGAACCCCTTACCTGACCTGGAAGGAGGCTGGACCATGATCCAGAACTTGAACTATCAATAGTAGTTGAGACAGACTTTGAGTCCAGACTTGACAAGGATGAGTAAATTGCATGATTGTCATTCAGAAATTTTGTTAAGTACATATGTCCCAGGACAATCCCTGGAATTCTGATAATATATGCCTGTTCTGGAGCTCAGGAATATGTTTTTTAACATGTGCTCTAATTCTGATGTAGGTGATCTATGGATGTCCCAGCCTCAGAAACTATAAGCAATAAATTTCACTTTCTGATAAAATACACACGTTCTCTGGTGAGTCATCCAAAGTCCTTTGCATTTGCTGGTGAATGTATGGTTAGTTTTCAAAATTTCAAACTAAACCAAAGGAGGTTTACATCCATTTTCCCAGCCTCTTTTCCTTCTCTATTCCCTTCTTACTTTCCTCAACTTATGTTATTAAATCACATGGTATGGAGTTTAGAATACAAGCTTTATAATCAGGTATTTTTTAGAGTCAGATGGCCTTTCCTCCTCAGCTTCACAATTTTCATCTCATAACCTTTTGCAAGCCAATTTACACTTCTGTTCTCGGTTTCTTCATTGATAAAATGTGGATAATTTAGGTTGTCCTATGAATTCAGAGCCAGTTTCATGCTCATGCAACCTGTGCAGCGACATAGTATGCCACTCTTAGAAGGGCTCGCACATGATTTAGAACTCTACTTCTGGTGTCTTAAAGTTCTCAACAAATTTTGAACAAGGAATCCTGCAGTTCCATTTTGCACTGGGCCTTGCAGAGAATATAGTTGGTCTGGTATGTGTTGAGAGAGATAATTAGGTAACATTGAAGTGTTATTGATGCATGTTTAATTGTTCTTCTTATTCTTTTTGGATGACTCCATTTATACATTGGGTTATGTTGGGGCTAGCCCTGCTTTGAGAACATTGCTTTATGTCAATGACCAAGGAAGAACATGGTCAAGGAAGGAAAATGCTGAAATATTCAACCGAACATCTCTCCAATATTGTCTCTTTCTGAAGAGACTGAACACATTCATCTGTGTTATTGATGTTGGAGGTAGGTTCTGGGGGGCCTGATAGTCAACCTCAACCTACCCCGTCCTCTTACCAGATTCTTGACTCAGCCACAGGAAAGAATTCAAGGGCAGAGTTACAGTATAAAGTGAGAACAAGTTTAATATAATAGATAAGAAATATAGGTTCCACAGAGAGAGTGAGGCATACCTCCAGAGACTGAGCAGGGCTCACATCAAGTTTAACAGAAAAGCAAGAAACACATATTTAAAATTCAGTACAGAATGTGGGCTGGGTCAAGAGAGTGAGTAGCCTCTTGCTGAAAGTAAGTTTGATACAAAATAAAGTACACACCTCAGCTAGCAAAGTGTGGGTTGCCTCCAGGAAAGGGAGCCACCACCCTGCCTTCTGCTGGGATTCAGCATTTAAAGTTTTGCCATCTAATGAATATTCAATAGGGGGATGGTTCCTGTTATGTAACATTCGTCTTGTACATGCTCAGTTGGTCTCTTCTTGGAGGTTGTTCATTGGTCAAGTCCTGTCACATGCACCAGACATATTTAAGAGTGTTCTGTACTCTCTAGCACCTCTAATGGAAGGTCATTCAACCATCAGGGTTATATAACCCTTCTCCACTGAGCATATCCAGCCACTGGATTTGCATAAGCCAGCCTGTTATGGTCTCATTATCTCCGAGTCGGTGTTGAAAATAGGTCTATCTGGCAACAGTAAATTTCCTCTAGGGGAGGTCCAACAAGAGGGGCCTGAAACCTTGAGGAATAGCTTGTAACCCTGAGGCATGTCCTGTAATGCAAGCCCAGGGAAACTGAGCTCTTCCTGTATCAGTTAAGTTCTCAGGATCCAGGGTCCTGAGACTAGCTGTTCCCCCACCCCAACCTCACTGGAGCTTAAATCCCTATTGTAACTATTGAGGGTGGGAAATCCTATTATGGTAATTGAAAGGTGGGGCCTTGAAGAGGTGATTAGATTGCAGGACCATGCCTTTGTGAATAGATTAAAAATAGTGGTCATGGGCATGATTCCGAGGGCTTTAAAAGGACAGTGTATGAAGAACTACTACTCTTTCTGCTCTACCATTTCTGCAGTGTGATAACCTGCTGTCACTGTTGCCACCACCAAGGTATTCACCAGCTATGTTCCCTGGACTTTGGATGTCCCAGCCTCAGAAACTATAAGCAATAAATTTCACTTTCTGATAAATTATCCAGTTCCAAATATTTTGTTATAAGCAACAGAAATGGACTAATACACAAGGTCAAGGCTGTGACCAGTCTCTGCCTTCAGAATGTCTTTCTTGTACCAGTCATTAGACTGATAATTATTTACACCTGCATTGAGACTTTCAGAAGTTTTTATTCTGATGACTTCTAAAATCAAAATATCTGTAAACTCTTCACCTCAAATTAGCAAATACTGGATTATATAAATAAAAAAACAGGAATTAAAAAATTTTGATTGCCAACTTTCTATTTTAAAACTTAATTATCCAAATATACAACAACACCTTATTAGTATTCTGCTCTAAAAGTTGAACCTGAATCCAATAAATTCTCCCTGTATAACTGTTAGTTTACTGAAAATATGTGGGATAGAAGAACAAGTCCAACAACACTAGAAAGTCCTGTAAAATAGACTTAAAAAAAGATGTAACAGTCCAATGCAATTATTGACCAAGTTTGAATCTTGATTCAAGCAAACCATCAAGACAGTGCAATTGCTATAAAAATAGACAGATAGATCAATAAAAACAGAATTGAGAATTCAGACTTAGACCAACACTGGTCAAATGCTTTTGTAACACAGCTGACAGAGTAATTCAATAGGGAAAGGGTAGCCTTTTCAATGAATGGTACTGAAACACTTAAATATCCACAAGGAAGAAACTAAACAGTGATCCCTACCACACATGATACAAAATTTAACTTAAAACAGATAAAAGGTCTAAATGTAAAATTTAAAACTGTAACATTTCTAAAATAAGACATAAAAGAATACAAAAGATAACTTAGGAAACAAAAAGCATGAACCATAAAAGAAAATGTATGTAAATTAGACTTCACCCAAATTAAAGACCTCTGCTCTTTGAAAAAGTTAATTTTGTAAAATGAGAGCAAGCTATAGAATTGTTTTGTAACACTCTTCAACTCAGAAATAAAAGATGAACGCATAGAAAATTGTGCAAAAAAGGTGAACACTATATAGGAGAAGATGTATGAATGGCAAAAAAGCACCAAGATCATCATCATTAGTCATCAGAGAAATGTGAATTTAAACAATAAGATACCTGCACACTGTACACCACTAAAATTACCAACATTAACAAGACTGGCTATCCAATGGCTGGGGCACATAGCTAACACGTCTTCTATATTTATTAACAAAAAGTAAAATAACATACTCCCTTCCAAAAATTGTTTTGCAATGTCTGGAAAGTTAAATTTATACCAAGCATATAACCCAGGAATTTCACTCTTAGGAATCTACCTGAGAGAAATAAAAACATCTTCAGACAAAGATTTGTTCTCAAATGTTCACAGTTTTGTTTATAATAAGTTCACAACCATAATATCCATCAGCAGGTGAACAAATGAATAAAATGTTGTACATTCAAATAATGGAACACTGCTCAGCAACCATTTAGGAATCTACCTGAGAGAAATAAAAACATCTTCAGACAAAGATTTGTTCTCAAATGTTCATAGTTTTGTTTATAATAAGTTCACAACCATAATATCCATCAGCAGGTGAACAAATGAATAAAATGTTGTACATTCAAATAGTGGAACACTGCTCAGCAACCATGCAACAAACTGCTGATACATGAAACAATATGGTTGTATTGTTAAAATGTCATGTTGAGTTAAAAATGTCCGGTATGAAAATGTGTATACTATATATTTAAATTTATATGGAATTATAGAAAATGCAAATTGACTTCAATTAGATCAATATTTACCTAGTGCCACGTGTCCAGAGAGGATTAAGTGAATTTGAAGGTGTACAAGAACAATTTTTGGCTGGATGGAAATTTCTATGTATTGATTAAGATGATAGTTAAATATATGTATACAGTTGTCAAAATTCACCCAAATGATCACTTAATTCAGGTGCATTTTATTGTATCTACATTTTTTCTCAATTTAGTTAAAATGGTTTTCCTGTGATTGAGGAGTAAAATTCAAGTTAATTGAATCAATGGATTGTTACTCCAAATCAATTTTTTTTTTTTTTTTATGTAAAGCATACATTGTGTCGATTCAATCAGCTACCCAGGGATGACTTTATGATGCTTACGTTAAGGGAAGTTTGAAACCATTAATGAATGTTGTTAAGAACAAGGAGTTTAGTAAGGTTTAAGGCTAGGGCATAGTACAATAAATATTTCTTTGGAAGGCAGGTGTGTATGTGTGTGTGAGTGTGTGGGTGGGTGTGTGAGTGTGTGTGGGTGTGTGAGTGTGTGTGTGTGTTCCTCTACTAGGTGTTTTAGAAATTGGGTAATGGAAGGGGAGATAGGGGATTTACAGACGGGAAGGGGACTAGTACTAAGGAAATAAAATGACAAAAACATGCACATATGTTTCACCAATTGAAGTTTAATTTGGGTTAAGGAGCACAATTGGAAATTACCAATTTTATCCGTCTACAACCATTCAGACTATATCAATGTCACTAATAGAATGAAAGCCTGGATGCTGCTCAATTTAGCAACTAAAAACTCTGATCAGGGGAGTGGACAATATTGTAACTGGTTTTTAGAGGGAAATGCAGATATGAATGGCATGGCATGTACTTTGAAACTCAAATTTCTTGTGACTGAAAGTGGAAGAAACTGGATCATTAACTTGGCAGTGTTTAGTTTTGCTGATTAATACAAATCTTACGTACTAGCACCTTTCTATTTAATTGTTCTCTAAGTAATTTTTCTCAAAATGTGCTCTGCACGACACCTGCAGAGAATCCTATGCATGTTAAAAATGGGATTCCAGATATCCCTCCAAGCACACTGAACTGAAATCTTCATAAGTTTTCTGTTTGAACAGTCAACAAGCACCCCAATTAATTAATTTGTGGGTACGTTAAAGTTTGAAAACCCCAGTTAAGATTGTATTCATTTAAATACTGAGGATATTTCGTAAAGTTCTGTAGCCCATATTATTAAAAGTTATGTCCTACTTTTGGGCATTTAATTCATACAATTTCCTGTAAAAGAAGTGTGAAAAAGAGATGAAGGAACCCCAGGAAGAACACCTGAGGAGCCCATACAGTTAGAGAATGACGTTATAATTGTTTAATCTTGAGGCATGAAATGGCCTTAGGAAAGGGTAACTGAAAAGAATTGTGGTTCCTGAAACTATCCGACAATGTGAATAGGAAACCAGAGATTTATAACATATATATATATATTCATTTAAAAATTAAAAAATGAAATTCATAAAACAATTACTTATTAAACAGCACTTTTGGTTAATTTGCTCCTCGTTTCAGACATTTCTCATATTCTTACTCCTACCCTGAGATTAGTATTTTGAGGAGTACAAGTAAAAGTCTGTGGAATTCTGTATAATTATTATACAAATAGAGAAGAGATGAGTAGAGGTCAAGATACTTGAGGAGAAAGGTTCATAGAGAAGGTAAGAGATGACCTATTCTCTAAGATTGTTTTAAAGGAGGGTAGATTTCAAACCAAACTCCGCGTGATGGCTGTTACTTGGAAAGGGAAAATATGACAAAGTCATAGAATGCAGGATAAGGGTCCTTAGTGGGTTTAGAGGGCTGAGGGGTGGCATATATCAGTTGGGCAGCATATTGAGATTAAAATAGGACATGAAGTTTAACTGCCATAAGTTTTAATTTATTGGGGAGACAAATCATATGCATCTCCAACACTGGTGAATAATCAGAGATTATTTAAAGAAAAAAAAATCATCTTGGGGAGGAAATCCTCAAATTAATGGGGCTAGAGGTGAGCTACAAGAGTGAGAACTTTATGTGAGTAGTGGCGGGGGGCGGGCGGGGGGGACAACCAAACACAGAAAGCTGCAGGGCAAACCAAATAGAGACATTGAAATGAACCGAACGCTGAAGA
>NW_007726393.1:721568-732849 GCF_000696425.1 Galeopterus variegatus | reverse complement strand
TCCATCAGCAGGTGAACAAATGAATAAAATGTTGTACATTCAAATAATGGAACACTGCTCAGCAACCATTGCAACAAACTGCTGATACATGAAACAATATGGTTGTATTGTTAAAATGTCATGTTGAGTTAAAAATGTCCGGTATGAAAATGTGTATACTATATATTTAAATTTATATGGAATTATAGAAAATGCAAATTGACTTCAATTAGATCAATATTTACCTAGTGCCACGTGTCCAGAGAGGATTAAGTGAATTTGAAGGTGTACAAGAACAATTTTTGGCTGGATGGAAATTTCTATGTATTGATTAAGATGATAGTTAAATATATGTATACAGTTGTCAAAATTCACCCAAATGATCACTTAATTCAGGTGCATTTTATTGTATCTACATTTTTTCTCAATTTAGTTAAAATGGTTTTCCTGTGATTGAGGAGTAAAATTCAAGTTAATTGAATCAATGGATTGTTACTCCAAATCAATTTTTTTTTTTTTTTTATGTAAAGCATACATTGTGTCGATTCAATCAGCTACCCAGGGATGACTTTATGATGCTTACGTTAAGGGAAGTTTGAAACCATTAATGAATGTTGTTAAGAACAAGGAGTTTAGTAAGGTTTAAGGCTAGGGCATAGTACAATAAATATTTCTTTGGAAGGCAGGTGTGTATGTGTGTGTGAGTGTGTGGGTGGGTGTGTGAGTGTGTGTGGGTGTGTGAGTGTGTGTGTGTGTTCCTCTACTAGGTGTTTTAGAAATTGGGTAATGGAAGGGGAGATAGGGGATTTACAGACGGGAAGGGGACTAGTACTAAGGAAATAAAATGACAAAAACATGCACATATGTTTCACCAATTGAAGTTTAATTTGGGTTAAGGAGCACAATTGGAAATTACCAATTTTATCCGTCTACAACCATTCAGACTATATCAATGTCACTAATAGAATGAAAGCCTGGATGCTGCTCAATTTAGCAACTAAAAACTCTGATCAGGGGAGTGGACAATATTGTAACTGGTTTTTAGAGGGAAATGCAGATATGAATGGCATGGCATGTACTTTGAAACTCAAATTTCTTGTGACTGAAAGTGGAAGAAACTGGATCATTAACTTGGCAGTGTTTAGTTTTGCTGATTAATACAAATCTTACGTACTAGCACCTTTCTATTTAATTGTTCTCTAAGTAATTTTTCTCAAAATGTGCTCTGCACGACACCTGCAGAGAATCCTATGCATGTTAAAAATGGGATTCCAGATATCCCTCCAAGCACACTGAACTGAAATCTTCATAAGTTTTCTGTTTGAATAGTCAACAAGCACCCCAATTAATAAATTTGTGGGTACGTTAAAGTTTGAAAACCCCAGTTAAGATTGTATTCATTTAAATACTGAGGATATTTCGTAAAGTTCTGTAGCCCATATTATTAAAAGTTATGTCCTACTTTTGGGCATTTAATTCATACAATTTCCTGTAAAAGAAGTGTGAAAAAGAGATGAAGGAACCCCAGGAAGAACACCTGAGGAGCCCATACAGTTAGAGAATGACGTTATAATTGTTTAATCTTGAGGCATGAAATGGCCTTAGGAAAGGGTAACTGAAAAGAATTGTGGTTCCTGAAACTATCCGACAATGTGAATAGGAAACCAGAGATTTATAACATATATATATATATTCATTTAAAAATTAAAAAATGAAATTCATAAAACAATTACTTATTAAACAGCACTTTTGGTTAATTTGCTCCTCGTTTCAGACATTTCTCATATTCTTACTCCTACCCTGAGATTAGTATTTTGAGGAGTACAAGTAAAAGTCTGTGGAATTCTGTATAATTATTATACAAATAGAGAAGAGATGAGTAGAGGTCAAGATACTTGAGGAGAAAGGTTCATAGAGAAGGTAAGAGATGACCTATTCTCTAAGATTGTTTTAAAGGAGGGTAGATTTCAAACCAAACTCCGCGTGATGGCTGTTACTTGGAAAGGGAAAATATGACAAAGTCATAGAATGCAGGATAAGGGTCCTTAGTGGGTTTAGAGGGCTGAGGGGTGGCATATATCAGTTGGGCAGCATATTGAGATTAAAATAGGACATGAAGTTTAACTGCCATAAGTTTTAATTTATTGGGGAGACAAATCATATGCATCTCCAACACTGGTGAATAATCAGAGATTATTTAAAGAAAAAAAAATCATCTTGGGGAGGAAATCCTCAAATTAATGGGGCTAGAGGTGAGCTACAAGAGTGAGAACTTTATGTGAGTAGTGGCGGGGGGCGGGCGGGGGGGACAACCAAACACAGAAAGCTGCAGGGCAAACCAAATAGAGACATTGAAATGAACCGAACGCTGAAGACACAGGCAGGACCCCTACCCTATGATGTCTCAGGGGTCATGTTGAGGAGTGTCCATTTATCTGCAAAGCCTGAAGAAGCCCCGAAGGATTTTCATAAGAGACCTAAAGCAATAGAGTAGGGAAAGACCATTTTTGCAACAGTGTGGGAAATAAATTAGAGAGGCTCAAGTAGAGGTAGCTAGGCCAGTTAGAAAACTAATGTGGTAAGGGCTGGCCCCGGCTCACACGGGAGAGTGTGGTGCTGATAACACCAAGGCCATGGGTTCGGATCCCTACATGGGGATGGCCGGTTCGCTCACTGGCTGAGCGTGGTGCTGACAACACCAAGCCAAGGGTTAAGATCCCCTTACAGGTCATCTTTAAAAAAAAAAAAAAAACTAATGTGTTATCCTAATTCATATAATAAATGGCAGTGATTTCTCTAGGGTGGCGATGATTATAAAGGTGTGTATGTATGGGATGTAGGAATGGGGATGGAGTAACGGGAAACAGCAGCAGAAATGAGTAGCATTTGCTGTCATCCACCCCCCCAATGCCTCCCAGTGAGGCCTGTACAATCCTCATGCCTCCTCTTTTGATAGCCAAGTACCAAGATGTAAATAAGCACACGTTCTCCTTTGTTTCTTAGTTTGTTATACTCTTAGTTAGTTCCCTGGTGCTCATGTGTATGCTTAACTGAGGGGGGGGGGGGGGGGTCGAGTCTGGTGGGGGGGTGAAGAGAGAGAGAGACAGAAAGAGTGAGAGAGAGAGAGAGAGAGAGAGAGAGAGAGGCAGGCACAGGTGGAGATCCTATTCCAAACAAGGGGCGTTTTCTTGGACTGCTGTAACATCTTGTTGGCTAAATGGAGATGCCTGTCATCCTTCATTAATAAAAATTAACTGTAAATATCCTTGCTTTCCACAGGAGGGCCTTTTAAACATTCCATCAGGGGCCTGCGGAGGACGTCTGGCGGCGAGTCAATCAAGAAGCAGCATGAACTGGCAGCAGAATCTATGAGGATTTCTAAAATATGTATTTATATATACATTTATGTACCTTTTTGTCTATCTGCCAGTCCTAGGCAGCCCTCTTCTGAATTTGTTTCCGAGGTCTCTCCGCAGACCATTGCTTTCCCCTCCTTCTTCCCTCACCCCCTACACTCCCACCCCCCGCCGTCCCCCTAGTGCTAGAGACCTGTGCAATATCATTTTCTGCATAATGAAATCTGGAGTGACATTAATATAAGTGTAATTTTATAGAAGGGAATGGGCCTGGCTGATGGTTTCTACCTGCTGTGTTTTGATGGTAGACATCGGGATGTCACCATCTGTGTAATGAAATTTCACCTCCGTAATGGTTCAGATTATCAAACGTTCTTCCAAGCTGGCTCTGGGAAACTATTTATTTATTTATTTATTTACGTACTCATTTATCTGCAAACGAGTGCTGTAGGCCTGTTTATCATGGAAGATAAGGGTGAAGAGCGTATTAACTGCATTAAGCAAAGTAAAGGAGCAATGACTCCAAATATTTGCTCTTGCCCCATAGATACTTCTACCAAGAGATGAAGTTTCTATTTACAGTTCCAAACAGGGGTTTTTGTCTACATTAACCCCCAGAGCTCTCTAATCGGAACATATCACACTGATGGGTTAATTCCAGATGAGTGTAAAACTAAGGTACGTAACAGGCATAGAGGGTCTATTATGTAGGCGTTTATACATTATCTCATTTAATTTCCAGACTTGGTTGTCAGGATGCAAAGAGTTAGCTGGTCTAAATCTCCCGGAGACAAATATAAGACAAATGTGTAATACTCACCAAAACTTAAGTGCTATGACCCTTATGCAAAAAGTGAGATTTAGGGAAGATAATTAACCAGAGATGAAACACATTTTAACTCAGGACTGTCTGCCTCTCAAATTCATGCTCTTTCTATTACTCCAAGCTGCTTCCTAGGCTTTGAGGCCAAACTGGGGCACGTGAGCTGGATTTAGCAAAGAGAATCTCAGTTATGTCCAAAAGCCCAAATATGGCTCAATATATTCAAGTTGTGATATTGACTGTGTCTCCAGTTGCCAGCAATGACCTACAATTTCCTTGTTTTCTATTTCTCTAATGCCTAGCTGAGACAATGTCATTAAGAAGACAAAGAAGATAGGAGAGAGAATAAATATTGATATGCCATCATTTCAGTTAGGTTGCAAACTGCTCGTTCCATTATATAACAAATCTGTTTATGTATGAATACTTAGAATTACATTTAAGATCATATCTAAAAGCCAAATACGCATTTCGATAATCGATTTCTGAATAGTATGGCTGATAATATCTTCCACCTACTTTTTAATAAAAATGCTAGTAATATTATTTCATTATTTGGTATTCTATCCTATTTATTTCTGATTTTTATTTCTGAACTCAAAAAAAAATTCAAAGCTCTTCCCAAGTAGTGAGATTCTTTAAGTTTGAAATGTACCAAAGTGATAAAAATAATAATAGTTAAATCATCAAAATTTTAATCATTTATCTCTGTTGCAAATTTATTTGAGCAGATTCTTACAATAAAATTTTCACTCACTTGCAATTTTCATACGACTTTTTTAGTAGGAGAGAGAAAGATACAGTTAGCATTGTTTACCACGTAAAATCCAAAGTCTCTCTACTTCTGTCATAAACTATGTGAGTGTGGAACCCATTTGACAGGTACATGAGTCCTGACAAAAGCTTGAGACTCTTGGATCTGCTTCCCTCTTCAATAATGGCATATTTTCCATCCTCTCTCTCCCATCCCTTCTGAATAGTTTCATTTTGTTTTCTTTATTTTCTTTTTTTATTTGTATTTATTTTTTAAATTTATTTGTTTATTTATTTTATTTTATTTTTTTTTGGTGGCTGGCTGGTACAGGGATCAAAAATCAATTTCTTTCCTTGTATTGACTTGGTTTGTATCCCATCCTGCATTTTCTCACACTCCCAATTCTATTAAAAATAAAATAGTGAGGGACTAATTTTACTCAGGTTTGTCTCCTGTGACACTCAGCACAGTGCACTGAAATATAGGGACCCATTTACATTTGTTCAATCACCCTCTTTTAACCAATGTGAAAACTAAGATAGGTACGTTGTTAGTTTATGTATATGGGGAACACACTTCTGTGTGAATTCAGATTTTCTGGCTTTAGTTCAGTCTTACTCCCAAGCGCTCTGAGATTCTTCTGCATAAAGCCTTGAGCCTTTCTTCATCACCTCGATCAGGAGTCTCTGTGATTGGAGATTCCAAGAGATCATCTTTGATCACCATTTTATATGGGCCGAGGGAAGAATCGAAATGCTTATTACCTGGACAGATGGCCTGAGAGTTAGTGAAGTGTGAAACTGGCAATGTTTTGTTGGCAGTGAGCACATGCATATCTACTTTAGAATAAACAAACCCAGTGGGATAGGTTTGTTTAACAACAGGGGGTGGGGATAGAGGCAGGCGACAAGTTTATTTTGTTGACATATTCCATCTGGGTCTTGGGCAAAAATACCCCGCTAACTCAAGATTTTCCCTTAAAAATATGTTTTTCATGGCCCTAAAACCTTTGCATGAACCAGAGACCAGAGCTGTGGGTACCGAGTCTGAGTTAATGCATCCCCATAATAATTTTGCCTATATCTGGGTGCAGCTATAGCATTTAAAATTCCCTCTTGTGCTTTACATTATTTCATTTGATCTCCACTCTAAATTTAACTCCACCTAGTCTGATCTAACCATTAAAAGAGTGGTGATAGACATACATTTGATTGTCATTTATATTGAATGAGATGAGCTTATCCTGGTGGATATTTGTCGGCAGAAGACCAAATCTCACCAACCATCCTTTCTTTCAGTTTCCAGTTTCTTCAGAACCTCTCATGTTTCCCTTTTGGGAAGATGACGTTTTTCAAGACTCATCAAGAGAAGGTATTCACCAGTAATTCTCTGTCATGGCCATGACTTACATTCACTGAGCTTGTAATTCTGCAAATTCAAATTCAAATCCTCATGCATTCACACCCACAAACACACACTACACACATACAAAATCTATTCCCTTTCTTCTTTCTGGTTACTTTTCATTAAGTTACCTGACAAGATTGTAAGATATCCCCAGTTGCATGGACATTAGCTTTCTTTTTACTGGTTAGAGGTGAAAACATGAACAGTTCACATGTAATCTGTTTCCCTCACTCTGGGTCTGGAGTCACATCAGGAAGAAAGTTGAGATAGGGGTTGGTCTTCAATTAATGGGGGCTCTTGGTCTATAAACGAAGGCTGAAGGTATTTTTACTTTGCTAGGGGTTATGAACAGGAACATTCAAGGAATCAAGGTAAGTGAGGAAAGCTAGTGGCCACAAACTATACGAGGTACTTCAAAAAGTTCATGAAAAGCTTTGTATGATCTTTTAATTCTATTTTCCACTAACTTCTTGAATTTACCTTTATCTAAACAAGTGGGCTTCTAAGGAGCAAGAGGTCTCATGTTTCAGAAAAAGGGAGAGTCCAGTAACCAAGCTTCCACCCTGTGACAGTGTGAGTTAAAGGGGTCGGAGCTGGGGGCCCCATTAACTTGCTGCAAAGCTAGGAACAAGGGCCTGTTGTCTCATGTCTCAAATCTCTGGGAGTTCCTGGGTTTATGCAAAGTGTATTAGCTTTAGAAATGATGAAATCACTTTTTCTACCAATCCAAATCAGCAACTCAGGTAGAGCAACGCAGTCAGAAGCACGTCCTCCTGTTCTCAACACTTTGTCTTGTATAGAATCTTCTCAGCCATCTTTCTGTCAGTATTCTCCTGATTTGCCTCATCTCCTATCTTGGATCCATTTCCAGATCATGTATGTTCCTCTTTGAGGAATCTCACATCCGATCACTGCTCTCCAGCCCCAGTGCCCATCTCAGCTAGCACCATCACTCTCTCACAGCTGGATTACCACAGCAGATTCATAACTAGTCTTACCCACTCATGTCCATTCTCCATCGTGCTTCTGGGTATCCCTTCTACATGCAGATTTGGTTATGCCATGTTTCTGTTTATAACTGTTTAAAGCTTTCCCATTGCGCTAGGACAGAGCTTAACATCCAGCCTTGGCCCTCGCCTGTTCCTCTGCCTGAACTGCCTTTTCCCACACCTGGCCTTATAGCAGGACTTTGCTGGACAAGAATGTTCCTGTAAGTTTTACCAGTGGAAGAAGACTCAGTTTTCCTCATAAACTCCTGAATCTATCCCTGTTATGACACTATCCCACTGTATTAATTTGCTTATTTGTCTCTGTCTCCAATAAGTGTAATCAGCTTGAGAACAGGAGACATGGCTTCTTTATTTTTCTATTGTTAGAAGTTAGCATGCTCGGCACAATTTTGATGCTCAATCAACTCTTTCAAATATCATAATAAATGAATAAATAAGTGGATGAATATAAAGAAGGAAGGAGGGAAGAAAGAAAAAGAGGAAGAAAAGAAGGAAAAAATTCCATTATCTCTTGCCCAAGAAGAACAAAGAAACTTAATATAGTTGGTTTTGGGGCGAAGGATCAGAAGCACATGCTACTATAAGATGCAAGTGTATTTTTAGAGAAAATAAATTATAGTGTGTTTCTTGTATAGCAAACTGTAAACCTATCACCTCCTGCTGTAAATCTAACCCTCCAAGGAATAAATCTGTCCTGTAATCTTAGTGTTTTTCATAAAGTAGCATTCTATTCCTTAAAAAAGTAAAATGATCTAATATGTAGTTCCAAAACTTCATTTTTCCAAAAAAAAAAAAGAAAGGATTATTGAAATTTATAGATTTGGCCCTGGAAAAATGGCATTTATGTTTTTCAGAGGTAAAATGAAATAAAATATATAACTCGTTAGGTTTTGCTTTCATGACAAATAGGCACTGACAAATACATACCACATTACCATCCTTGATTGCTCTGATGGAACTCATTTTCATCTTCTGTTCCTCTAATTACATGAAAATTGCATACTTTTTATGCATGACACATTTTGCACAGCTTTAGCAAAAGGTTGTGAAGAGAGGGGAAAAAAAAAACATTTATCAGTTTTTCCCCTTTCACAGCAGCAATTGATCATCTCCCCAGCAATCAATCTTGCTTTATGGGCCTACTTTTCTCCACTATTGTTGTAACCAAGTGGCAGCAGAAAGGCACTGTACACACACAAAAAAATATGGTGGGGGGTTTTAGGTGTTTTTCTCTGCTCTTAATAGATGAGATTTAGGATGCCCTTGCTTTCTGGTGGCTGTTCCTGAGTTTTCTTTGCTCTTCACTCTGCTTTCTGCCTGGATTTGAAGCTTTTTACCTTAGAAAGAATGATAAGACTCCCGTATAAGAATCCCACCCCACCCTTTATTTCTCATTCAAACTACTTTACATTTATAGTGAATATTTAAAATGTTACAGTTCTTTATTATATATTTTTGTTCCATTTTGTTTTCATAACTAAATGGGATATATTTAGAGAAGGCAATTTTAATTCGCATTTTAAAGATGAGAAAATTCAATGGCTATATGACTTGTGGCTTTCCTAAATTGATGTGATTTATTTGTTTTGAATTTTGAAGTTGACTCAGAAGTCCTGGCTCACAGTCCCAGCTTTTCCCAGAGGGTTTGGTTTCTCTTTACTGAAGAACTGGGAAAATAGTTTTTCTGTTACCTACCCCTAAAATGCATAGGAAGAATACATCAATAACAAATACCATAGCAAATTGCAGGCAATCAATTGGGTGTTTCTTTACCCATTCTTTATTTCTATTCTTTCTGAGAAAGGAAGGCATTGGCATTCACAGGAAGCTCAGCGTCATTGTATTTAACTCGAAAGGGATTGTAGAAGGCACAACTCATTCCTTGAAAATAATGACAAATTATGCAATTTTTGTTTTACCCAACTAGATTGAAAATGCCTGGGGAATAGCCAAGCTGCCTGGCAAAGGGAGGTATTTGATGTTCGTGGCTTTGGAGCTGAAGAAGCGACATTGCTTTTTAAACAGGTGCGGGCTCCGAAAGCTGCGCTTGCTTCCCTGTTTTGGACAGGCACAGCACCTGACCAACTTCGAGAGAACAAAGCCTCCATCTGGACCAAAGGGAAAGAGCTGGTCGCCTGTGGAGCAGCAAAGAACAAGGCTTTGCTTGCCTTTGAAGTGCTGGCGTTCTTGTTAATCACCTGGCAAAGTCTTAATTTAAAGAGGGACTCTTGGAGAAGGGGGGGGATCGCAAGTATATTTGACTTTCATATCAAATCCACTTACCTTTCATCAGGTTTATTAAAATGGGTGATGTCTCATGTATTAATTGTGAACCCCGTTTGGATCTGAATATGAAGTATTGCCTTTAGGGCCTCCCTTCTTGCTCTCTGTTTCATCCTGGGATGCGTGCACGTTGCTGCCTTTGCCATGGAGTAATTATTTCCGGGGATAAATACTGTAGTGTCAGGAACACTGGTTTACAATTGTTTCAGGGTAAACACAAGGGAACTTTAGGGGTTTAGAATGTCTAATTAGACAACAATAAACGCGTTGTGGGATGGCTGATAATACAATCTTGGGAAGTATTGCATTTTTCACCACTGGAAATTATATGAATTGGTGCATTGCATCTCTTTACTCTTAAGAATTAAATATTTTAAAGAAATGATCTTATCTTTTACAAAAACACATGAAATATTCACTTTGGAGAAATATATAAAATCCACAAAGCCATAGTTTTGGGAAGAGAGGTCAGCTCTATGCTGGGTGTGTGGATCACTGACTTCACTGTATGTATCTCACCTAACTTTCTCCTTGGAGTGCTATTTAAAAAAAAAAAGGGAATAAGTGATTTTTTAAATCCTATAAATGATATTGGGGCCTGGATGCAGCCATATGTTGGCAACACAAGAAGCATAGGTTAGTTCTTGCCATAAAAGAGTTTGCAATCTATGTGAGAAAAATAAAATCATCCATGAACACAACTGAAAAAAATAAAATTAAGCATCAAAACAAGGTCAGTGGGATAATTCCAATTTTTTTGAATTTGTTGAGACTTGATTTGTGTCCTAATATGTGATCTATCCTGGAGAATGATCCACGCACTTACTGCCATTTGATCTTCGACAAAGGCATTAAGCCTATTCACTGGGGTCAGGACTCCCTCTTCAGCAAAGGGTGCTGGGATAACTGGTTATCCATTTGCAGGAGATTGAAACTAGACCCACATCTCTCACCATGTACTAAAATCAACTCAAAATGGATCAAGGATTTAAATATACACCCCGAAACAATAAAACTTATTAAAGAAAACATAGGAGAAACCCTTCAGCAAATAGGGCTGGGCACAGACTTCATGAATATGACCCCAAAAGCACAGGCAACCAAAGGAAAAATAAACAAATGGGACTATATCAAACTAAAAAGCCTCTGCACAGCAAAAGAAACAATTAACAGAGCTAAAAGACAACCAACAGAGTGGGAGAAAATATTTGCAAAATACACATCCAACAAAGGACTAATATCCAGAATATATAAAGAACTCAAACAACTTTACAAGAAAAAAACAAGCAACCCAATCAAAAAATGGGCAAAAGAACTAAGTAAGCATTTCTCTAAAGAAGATATGCAAATGGCCAACAGTCATATGAAAAAATGCTCAACATCACTCAGCATCCAGGAAATGCAAATCAAAACCACACTGAGATACCATCTCACCCCAGTTAGGATGGCAAAAATCCAAAAGACACCGAAAGATAAATGCTGGCGTGGCTGCGGAGAAAAAGGAACTCTCTTACACTGTTGGTGGGAATGCACAATGGTGCAACCCCTATGGAAAATGGTTTGGAGGTTCCTCAAACAGCTGAAGATAGACCTACCATACGACCCAGCTATCCCACTCCTGGGAATATATCCAAAGGAATGGAAATCATCAAGTCGAAGGTACACCTGT
>NW_007726393.1:678248-721420 GCF_000696425.1 Galeopterus variegatus | reverse complement strand
AAAAATAAACAAATTAATTCAGCCACATACACACTCACAAAAAAACCGGGGGGGGGGTGGGGAAGAAGATATAACAACTATACTTTCATGAAGTTGTTACAACAAGCAAACGGAAAGGACATTCTTGGGGGGGAGGGGAGAGAGGGAGGAGGGAGGGAGGTGTCGGTGATGGGCCATAATAATCATATACATTGTATATTGACAAAATAAAAATTTAACAAAAAAAAAAAAAAAACAAGGTCAGTGGGAAATCAGTGTAAGAGTTTAAGTCAAATAAATAACAGGGTTCATGAAATTGCAGTTTAAGATAAACTTTAAAAGATGTATAGAGTTAGAAAAGGAGGGATTTGGATGGTTTGTTCTTAGTCTTGATGAATTCAAATAGCAAAGTTGTGTAGGAGAAAACCAGAATTGTTTCTAGTGGAGACTTGCACCATGTCATAATGAGAGTTTTGAAATGATCTCTGAGTAAATTGAAACTAGACTTTAGGCAGTTTTCAGATTGGAAATTAATGATGAAGGTCATCTTTTGAGGCATGCAGTGTGTGTGTGTGTGTACATATGTGTGTGTGTGTGTGTTCATGCTTTTTCTGGTCTCTTTGCTGTCTTCTCACTTCACTCTACAGATATCCATGAGGTGCCACACCCAGATACAACCCACTGGTCCATGCTGTGGGCTCCAACATCCCTCTCTTTCTCCATCGCAGTAACTTTCGTTGTGGCACCCGTTTTCAGCTGACAGTCAGGAGAGTGACCCACAAGATAAATGTATACCAGGTTGTACAGGATAATACATGCCACTTCCCCCAACACTGTTTATATTTGCCAAGGCCATGCCTAATCCAAGTAGCAAGGGGAATACTTCTCCAAGGAGCAGATGACTGAGGAGCACCTTTAAGAACAGAAGAACATCCACGTGCCCCTCAGTTTCCTTCACATAAGTTTCTACACGCTAAAATGTACCTTAGGACAGAAAAGGACGTGTTCTTCGGACCTGCAGATATTCACAGGCCCATAAACCATGGTGCTGTCACATTGGGCTTGGAAGTGGAAAGATGGGTGGGAAGGTGGTGCTTGCAAAACCCCAATTGGGGAACTATTTATTATTCTAGTTTGTAGTTTATGCCTATAGAATCTATAATAAATAAACGTGCCCCAGAAGAAGCACAACTTAGCAAGGAATAGATGAGATTGAACGTGACGACTCCAGCCCTGTACAAGAGGCAACAGCCCACTAAATGAATGTGCACAGCTTCTTCTTAATGCTCTCCCAAAGTAATCAATTTCTGAAAATACCAAATAATTTTAAAACAGCCCCATCTGACCTCACTGTCCAGTGATGCTGGACCAGCCCTTGCTGATTTGCCTACCTAGTCTTTAATCAATCAGATTTGACACATTTTTTTTTGCTTTCCTTTGCCTATCCTTGCACCTTTTCTCTTCCCTTGGCAATATCAGACGGTAGCTGCCCTCCCTCAGGGTTAGGGCCCCAAAATGTAGCTTAATATTTATAGGCTTGGGCATCTTTTAAAATAGCAGCAGGGAAAGCTAAATGTCTTTTCAAGGGGCTAGAACATTCTGACTCTGCACTAGGATTTGATTTCTACCCTGATAAAAAGACCCAGGATACTCAGCCTGAACACACATGGAACTTGAGAAAGAGAAGCTGTCAGCCTGAAATATCCCCTATCAGACTTTCAAACAGGGTATGATTCCAGCAAAAGGGTTAAAAAATCTAATTGAAGTCTCCTAATAAAAAGCTTGAATAGTATAAAAGGGCTGGAGGAGGTATTGTAGAACCTTTCTAGCACTTATGAGAGGTAAATTAACACCAATTGCTAAACATAGAAACTGGATAAATTTCAATATTCATTTAGAAATTAATTTTATGATGCTGTCCTAAGTATTAAAATACAGGTTATACTTAAATCATTCAAAGTTTGGCATGTTCACACATGTGCACAAAGTATTTGATAGATATTTACACACTGGGAGACACAATTATGGTCTGACTTTGGAGTTTTGGCAGATCTGGGTTCAAATTCTGGCAAGTTTCCCTACTAGCTTTTTTTGGGTGCGTGTGATCCGAACCCTCGGGCGGGAGCACCGCCGCGCTTCCCAAGCGGCGCACTATCCAGTGCGCCACCGGGCCGGCCCCTCCTTTTTGTTTTTGACTGACTAAATTTTCCAGGTCATCCTAAAAGTAATTTTTTTTTTTCAGTTTCCTGTCTTATAAGAGATAATATTTGTGGAAAGGTTATATACATTCTAATTTGAAAATATATATCATATAAAATAATCCACTTATATGTTTGTTCTTTCTTTGTGGTCCCAACTCCCTCGTCTTGCTTTTCTCCTCTCTTTATTCTCCACATCTGCTTATTTCCCTTCCTCTTGCCATAATTATTAGTCTGAATATAATTATATGTGTTATGATGTATCTTAGTGAGTATGCAACACTGGGGATGTGAGAAAGGGAGTTACCATAGAATTCATGAGAGTTCACAATTACCTATGAGGGAAACAGAAAAAGAAAGATTAGTAAGATCAATTTAGAAAAATTAGTGAAATTAGAAGTGATGTTCCACTAAAAAAAAAAAAAAAGAAAGAAATACTTTAGGTAAAGAAAGAAATTGCTTTGACAGATGAGAAGATGAAAATTTAGGAAAAAAATTTAGATTCTTAGGAAGCAAGTTGATAATTACTAAAACATTAACTGTGACAATAGAGGCTGTGCCCAAAGAGTAAACAGTTGTCAAACAAAGGATCACACAGAGGCTCTGTTTCTGTTCTAAAGTTGTTAGAAAGAATGAGCCAGGATCTCTGTGTCTCTTCAAGATCCACAATGTTAACAAGTGTTGAGGGTCAGTAGTTTAGTATACTAATAGCAAAGGACATATCTAAACCAGTGGCCTGGGGGGCTTTCCGGTAGTGATATGTCTAAAACGACTACTAGAATAAGGGAATAACATTTATGTGAATTATGTTAAATAATAAGTGTGATAGGCAAATTGTGGAAGGCAAAAATCCAAATGTGGTTCATACAGAGAATTGACCAAATAAGGAGTGGAAACGTGATGAGCTGTAGAGCAGGGATCAACAAACAACTACCTATGGGCCAAATCCAGCTGGCTGAGTGTTTTTCTATGGCTCTTAAGCTAATTGTTTCAACATTTTTAAACAGTTGAAAAATAATCAAAAGTAGGAAACTACCTTGTAACACCTGAAAATTATATGAAATTCAAATTTCAGTGTTTATAAATAAAGTTTTATTGGAACACAGACATGTGCATTCTTTTTTATCTATAGCTGCTTTCATGCTGCGATGGAACAGCTCATTTATGGCAACAGAGACCATATGGCTTGCAAAGCCTAAAATATTTACTATCTGGTCCTTTAAAGAAGAGTTTCTCAACTCCTGATCTGTAAGTTTCGATTTTTGGGAAACCAGATCCTTGTTCATAAATTTAATTCACTTAGCCAGATGTTAATTCAATGATTACTATTTCCAGTGATACTTCCTATAATGTCTGACATTAATTGTAAATGTTTGTTCCTTTGGAATTTCTTTGATAAACACAAATTAGCATGGGATTTTACCATAACCCAATACTAGGAATGATATTAAAAGGTAAATATTAGACTCTGTGAGACTTTTCAAGGCTCAGAAAAAGGGAAAAACATTATAAAAGGAGAGCACACCATGAGTTTTGGACAAGAGGTGTCAGCAAACCCAGAGTGATCCAGGAATGAGGATCATGTTCATATGGCCTGAACATGGCTGTGTGCGCATAGGAAATGGCAGAACCAAGGTTAAAAACAAATCAATTTGGCCATATTATGAAGATACTTCATATGATGCTAAGAATTTGGATTTTACTCATGGTAAAGAATCATACATTTGATCCCAGATTGATTGTGAAGAAGAATGAGCCTGAGATATATTTGTGAGCGCACCGGTCATCCCTATATAGGATCCGAACCCGCGGCAGGAGCTCTGCTGTGCTCCCAGCGCCACACTCTCCCGAGTGTGCCATGGGCTCGGCCCCCTGAGATATATTTCAAAGATAGAATCAATTAACTTGGCTACCATCTAGATGTGAATGGTGAGAAGATAGAAATGGGAAGGTTCTTGAATGGGGTACCTGCATGGACAGTGGTCTTCTTAAGGTGGTAAGTTGAGGAGGGAGTAGGAGATGTGGGAAACTGAGGTTTGATGATAGGTTTGAGAGGCCTGTGAGACATTCATGGGCACAGATTTAAGCACAGGAAAGAGGTATTTCTAAAGTGGATAAGAAGGGTTAGGAATTATCAATGTACAGTGGGAGTTAAAGCCAAAGAGTGAATGAAACTACCCAAGAAAGTAAATCAAATGCAAAGCAAGGGGATCAGGGGCACGGTTAGAACAATAATACTCTTAAAGTGTAATTAAAGAGATATGATATCAAATCTTCTTTAAACCTTCTTAAAACTTAAAACCTTGTAGATGGGGCTCTGGGGTGACCATAGATAATAGTATTGTATTGTATATTTCAAAATAGCCAGAAAAGAGGCTCTTGAAAGTTATCACCCCGAGAAATAATAAATGTTTAGGGGATGGATATGGTGACTATCCTGATTGGATCATTATGCAATATATGTATGTATTGAAAACACTGTACCCCATAAACATGTACAATTAAAATAAATAATTTTTAAAAGATATAAATGAAACAAACAAACAAATTTGTAGAACTAAGAGCTAGACTATATAGCTGAGTGAACGAGTAAAAGAGAAAGGGGTTTATAAAGAGCTACATGAATGTCACCAAAGATGACTTTGATCACATTCATGGAGACGGTGAGAGTCTTCCCTGTGCTCCTGATTCCTAATTATGAGCCTAATTTCATAAAGTTAAAAATGAAAAAAAAAAAGAAAAAAGACCTTTCACAAAGCAGGTAACTCAACTGACCCTCTGCTCCTCTGCTCCTCAGACAGCTATCTCTCCTATGTCTTCAATTAGTTACATTGTCATTTCTTGATTCCTTTCCCTTTTCAGAGGCTGATCATATTTTGTTTCCTACCATCTCCCTTTATTTCTTTCTTTGCCAGTTGCTAAGCACTCCCTTGTTGCTAAGTGGGATATGAGCACTTAATTTACTCCATTCTTTTTACTCGTACCAGATTTTAGAAATTGCAGATCCTGTTTAATCAATGTGTAAATGCAATGCTTTTGATGTATTTTTCCTAAGAGCAATATTTTGATCATTCTTAATGATACTTAATGAAGTCACCGCATGATTTCTGATTGTACCTAATTGAAGCTTGTGACTTGCATTTCAATATTATCATCTTACAGCTTTAGGTCTATGATATGAATTTTTTCCAGGGCCCCAAAATATTAGAGAACTTGAAGAATTAATGTTTTATTTTAAATCAAAAATTATTATAGAATACATGTATGGTCATGTGAATGTAAATATATACAATTAACTGAAAACTGAAACAAATTTTCTAAAGTATGTCTCATATATTGATGATAAAAGGATCAATCTCTTTGATGAATAATAAGTTTAACCATTTGTTTTAAGTCTTACAATGGAATCTAAAAGGCCTTAATATTAATACTTTTATAAAATCCTGTGCTGAATTACATATGGAATCCAACAAGCAAACAAAGGCTGGCCCTTGCAAAAGATAACAAATTAGGTATTTATTTTTCTTGAAGCCTCTTCTAGAGACCCAGTCTCAATGATTTGGTGTCTAGAAGCCATGGTACCAAAATTTTAATGGACTTAAATTCAGTCTCATTTTCTTTATTTTGCTTCTCTTTTATCAAAATGTATTCATTATGTGCTCCATTTCCCCAGGGTCCTCTTCTTTCCTACAAGACAATGGGTAGTAATGGCTTAATAAGAGATAATAACCCCTGCTAGTATGTTAACTAGCTAATATATGAATATATGAACCCTCCTAGGATAACACATTAGCTTTGACCCAGATCAGGAATATATATATATATATATTAGAGAGAGAGAGAGAGAGAGAGAGAGAGTATACAGAGAGAAATTATAGCTTTCCTAGAAGCCCTGGA
The DNA here is from genome assembly GCF_000696425.1 of Galeopterus variegatus. Lineage (NCBI taxonomy): Eukaryota > Metazoa > Chordata > Mammalia > Dermoptera > Cynocephalidae > Galeopterus > Galeopterus variegatus. Next base: position 715,346 of record NW_007726393.1, on the reverse strand, counting down.
GGAATAATGACATTACAGTGACTTAACCCCATAGGAGCCCAGTGGGGGAGCTACTTAAGGGTGACTTTTAATATCCTTGGTATCTATGGCAGTCTCCATGTTGAGTCAATGGTGGAAATAAATAGCAACTGTGGTACTGACAGAAATCAATTTCACTAGTTACTTCTAATACCACTCTCAGGGATTTCCATGAAGAATCATAAAGCATATCCAAAGCATAGATTTTGCATAACATCCTTGTAAGAACAGAGAAGGGACCAAAGTCAAGGAAGGGAAATATTTTTATCATCTACATCACTTTTATGTCTTCTTCATGCTTTTTGTGGATATTAAGAGTTGACAAATGTATCTCTAATAAAATATTTAATTTTATAGCCACCTGGTGTGAATGTTGACATTTCTTTCTATTTTATAAATAACAAAATGAAGACTAAGCTGATTTAAATCACATAAGTTACAAAGTATAATAAATATAAAAGCTGAGACTCAAATCTAAGACTTCTAGTTCCACAGCTGGGGCTTCCCTCTTTTATATAGATATCTATCACCCTACTCTTCAAAGAGGTTAGGGGAGGCCAGGTGTAACTAGTACATACATGGAATCTTCCAGCAGGATGCACCTGACTTCTGCGGCACTGAGATCCACTCCCCCCCCTTCCTTCCAGACCTCCCAGATCCTTAGAGAAAGATGCTAATTCTGTTGAAGCAGGAGTCCAAATGAGAATAGTAAATGTGTTTACAAGCAGCTATATGAGGGGTCTTCAAATAGTTCACAAAAAGATCCACATTATATTTTAATTCAATTTGTCCATGAACTTTTTTAAGTGTCCTCGTAGTATCATAAAAGTGGTTAGGGCCGGCCCGGTGGCGCACTGCTACAGTGCGCCGCTTGGGAGCGCAGCGACGCTCCCACCGAGGGTTCGGATCCCACATACAGACCGGCCACTCACTGGCTGAGTGAGGTGCGGGGGTGACACCGAGGGTTGCGATCCCGTTGCCGGTCCCGGTCCGGTACGGGCGCGACACTGAGGGTTGCAATCCGTTGCCAGTCATGAAAAAAGACAAAAAGGCCAAAAAAAAAAAAAGTGGTTAGACTCTATAATATGCCTACTAGTAGTAGTACTAACTGTAGTAGGAGTAGTATAATCCTGATCACTACTGGATGCGTACTTATAGCTTAGATTAAGAGTCTACTAAAAATGTATTCCAACTGCCAAAATGTCTCACCTATGGACATTATACAAATAATCCATTTGCGCCTTAAGGAATCTCTACATAAGACTGCATCCTTTCATTAATGTGCTTACAGTATAAATACAGAGATAACATAGAAAAGGGTTTGCTATGAACCAAAGCAAACATCTAAATAACAGGTATAGCAGGAATTCAGAAAACGAAGGGAACATTACTACATACAAAGCATCCTGCTGAGTTATTGACATGGATTATCTTGTTTAATCTTCTCAGCAAAGCTACAAGAAAGTTTATATTATTCTTATTTTACAAATGACAAAACTGAGACTTGGAGTGCATATGGATCAAGTCACCCTGGGAGTAAGTGGTCAAAGATTTGAATCCAAGGCACTGACCTTCTGAAAACAAACTGCATCCAGCCTCCTTGACCTTGGCCCACATTCACTCATGTTAAGAGCTGCAATCAAACTAGGAAGAACTAAAGAAGGACATTTGATAAAACATTTTTTACAATTACTCTGGGGATCTAATGTGTCATGGCTTAAATTATAGCACCGTTAGTTATTCTCTTATTTCTAGAACTATCATATACAAAAAATTTATTAACTCGTCATTATTAATTTAGAAGCTGATCTCTAATGTGCTATATTGGTTAATATTTTTCTCAACCTTGTGACTAACGATTAAAGAGTAGTGTGTCTCAAACTTTTATGTGCATCATGGAGAGATTTTGTTAAAGAGCATATTCTAATTCGGTCTGGGGTGGGGGCCTGAGAGTCTGTATTTCTAACAAGCTTCCAGGTGATGCTGAAGTACTGATCCATGAAACACTCTTTAAATATGTAGGAATAGAATATATTTTTATCTAACAGACAAATGATAAAAAGTTGTTAGAAGAATCAATGCTTGAACCACTTCAGTTATTGAACCTTTGAATGGCTTAACTAAGACGTTAAAATACCATGAATATGTTCAATAAAGTGCCCAAACTAGAAAGGTAACATTTAATTCAGAAGAATACGTAAAGGAAAATTCAGTTGGTTAAAAAAATACACAGATAAAAAGTCTGATGTCAACAGATTAAAAAACTTTTTCACCTCTTAGCTGTGAATGGTCGAGCTTGGATCTTAACCCATTTTGATCTGGCACCAGAGTTAATTATCGCACTGACTGTGCATACTGCCTTTGTAAGGATACAGGTTAGAGAGTGGGCACAAGCTTTATTTTAGGATACGAAAGATTATTTGGCCAGAGCTAACAGCATGTGAGAAAAGAAATGAGGTAGACCACCAAGAAAAAAATATGACAAAATACAAAATAAAATAATAGACATGTTGACCTCCAACACCTGAATTTATCAGACCACACCTGGAGTGCTGTATAGTTACAGGGTCACAGTTTAAGGATGGTACTAACATCATAAAATATGTTCAAATGAGAAAAAAAGTAATTTAAAGGGTCTAAGAAATATGTCATAGCAGCTATTTTTTTTTTTTTTTTTTTTTTACCTGTAAGGAGATCGCAACCTTCGGCACACTGTTGTCTGCACCATGCTCAGCCAGTGAGCACACCAGCCATCCCTATATAGGATCTGAACCTGCAGCCTTGGTGCTACAGTGCCGCACTCTCCTGAGTGAGCCACGGGGCCAGCCCCATAGCAGCTCTTGAAAGAACCAGTGATATTCAGAGTAAAGGAGAACATACTTATTGAGGGATAATGTAATTTAATGGGAGACAGTGAAGAGAGTGGGATTATTCTGTGCATCTCCCAAGAACACTATTAGAACTAATGGATGGAAGTTGTAGCAAACCACTATTTTCAGCTGAATATGAAAGAGTAGCATTGGAAGTATTCAACCGGAGACCTACCAAATATCTTCCAGTAATCAGGCAGCTGAGATCCCAGTCTATGTATGAGGTAGGAGTTAATGTCTTATACAGATCCACCTCTAAGGTTTTGTGTATAAATACTGTGAACCTAGAAATCACGTAGTAGAGTCTGTCTGCAGTATTGTACTCAAGAAAGAACTCAACCACCAGAAGAAATTAAAAAAGGAATTCTGTCTTTTAGTTACACGTCTTGAAGGATGTTAAAGGAGATTTAGTTTAAGACACACTAAGAAAACTGCGAAAATCACTTCCTCCTCTCTTCAATCCTCTTGTAGCCCATAGCTGTTTAAAATATCTCACATGCTCTAAACCATGCAAATCTCTGCTCCAGATCAACCACATATGGCATTTATTTTCCCTCTTTTTTCCCTCCTTCCCGCAAGAAGGAGGGAGAAAAGGGGGAGGAGATCTGTCCTTGAGAAGGTGAAGAAAAGGTTTCCTTTACGTGGACTGGACAGAGAAGCAGGAACCAGTTTCTGACCCTCCACATACGAGTCGAGGGTTGGAAGACTCGCCCAGTCTATGTTCTGGTTCACTCTGACTAAAGTCCAGTTTGAAACCCAGTGTGACAGAAATTAGGAGGAGAAGCTTGAGGGAAAGCTGGCTTATTCCTCTCAGATTTATGGGACAGAAACACAATTATCACTAAGGAAATAGAATCCCCATCCCCTTCCACCCTCCCACCTTACAGCTGTCTGAAAAAAGACAAAATAGCTATCTAAAATCCTGTAACTGCCAAATCACCTTCCTTTCTTTCAGTATCTAAGTCACCTCCTTGAAGAAATTGATCATCATTTGATAACCATAGAATTTCTCCCTGGCTATAAAACAGAATCTGTAGAGTTGGTGACAGTTTTTAAAAAATCAATCAATACTTCTGTCAATTTGCTGAGCACCGACCATGTGCTTGGTCATTTAATAAGTGTTCTGAGAGGACACGAGAGAGAGAAAAGCCCTGGTCTTCTGAGGGCTGTGTTTTGAGTCCACTATTAACTAGCAGTCTTGTATTCTATTTCTAAGCTTTTGAAAGTGTCTGTGTTTCTGCGTATGTGTATGTCTGTGTGTGTCTTATAGGTGAGTATGCTTGTGTGTGTGAAATGGTGTTAACAAAGGGAGAACCATACTATAGGAATTTTTATTAAAATTTTGCTGTAGGACAGCAGTTTAAGGGTTTGCATTAGAGGCACTAGTTTTGGGAATCTATTTGTCTCTTTAGCAAGAAACTTATACTGTTTTTTGCAAGTATAAGAATACCTAATAAACTGTTGCAGGTTTCTATATCACATGCAACTAGTTGGTAATGTACCAATGTGTGCCTCTCAGCACAAGTTGAGGTAGTGCCTTTTGCAATGGCTTTATTGATAATGGCTAATAGACTATCACCAAAGTATCATACAGACTGTGATAGATATACTTACTGTATACATAATGCTTATTGGGTACTGCACACTGTAAGGAAAATGGCTCATAAAAACCCAGATGCCTTTTTTGTCCTCTCCTCTTTCCTTTTTTCTCCTTAAGTGTTTGCTCACAGTGTCACTGCTATGTAAATAACTGTACTGGGATATGTGATGAATGAATGAGCAGATAGATAGATATCCCTGTCATTTTTGTTGATGATTCGACGGACAATTCCCTTGAACGATGAAAAGTAGAAGTTTAGATGATCCAATGAACAAAAGGTACATGCCAAATTTAAAAGAAAAATGAACACAGTAGAAAACATATGATATTCCTGAAGTCTAATTTTATAGGCTCTGTGAGACAGCTCATGATATAATAGAAGATACTGGATTGGGAGTTAGAACACCTGAGTTCTTGTCCTGGATGACTGCTAACTACAGGTGTGACCTTGGGCAAGTTTCCTAATTTTTGTGAGTTTGCGGTATGTGTGTGTGTTTGTGTGTCTGTTGGGGTGGGAGTGGAGGAGGGTGTTACTGTCTGAATCCACTTCTCACTCTCACATTCTTAGTTTTGGTTTGTTGAGTGTATTCAATCAGCAAACATTTATTGATTTTTAAAGGATGTGTGTCCCCTAATGATGTGAGGTCTATAAAAAGATAGAGGGCATTGTCTCTGCTTCACTCAATACCTAATTCATCAGAAAAATATAAATCCAGGAATCACAAAGTATGTAAGCAAAGGCTTATTCATGAATCCAGGTAGTATAATGAGTGACTATTTAGGTGCCAGATGGTGATGGAAACAGTGGGATTTTTTGTGAAAAGTGGTTGTGAGAATAATTCAAATGTGCAGTTTCACCTCTCACCTCTCTCTTTCTTTTTTGGAGATTAGGAACAATATATCTAGCCTTATTTTAAACTGTGATAGTTTAGACATTAGCAAAGAACTAGAGTTGCAACTTAGGGGAGCAAAGAACCACTGAAACTCTAGGAATCACACAGTGGATTCAACAGGATATTCTTTTTTTTTTTTTTTTTAATCACGATGCTTATTGTTAGGAAATAACATTTTTTGTTGCAAAATTATGAGTGTAAAATCAAATCCTGTCCAGGATTTTAGTTCTTTCCTAGGTTTGTAAGCAGAAGCTTCTAACTTAGACATTTCTTATGTGGTGGAATTCCAGAAGGCTGGTGCTCTTGAGCCAGCTCTGCTGTGAGGCCTTCACCATTGCCCTAGAAAACACATCGTAGCACCCTTTTGGTTGGGGTCTGATGGAAGCTCTCTCTCAGGAGTTGTCAGAACCTTAAACAATTGTGGAACCTGCAGCAGTTAGTTAATAAAGCTGAATTGTTCCTGACAGTTTTCACACACGTCTTTTTCCTACTGATTAGGAAGATCACCCAATCCTATCTTTTCTAGCATCTCTGGTTGGAGCATCCTGGCTGGAGCAACAAGAAACAGTGAAAAGTACTGCAGAGGTCCCACAATTGAATTTCCCATATTAATTAGAGACTTTGCCTTTGCTAGAGAGCCTATAAGCAGAAGATAGAGGTCAAGTACAAGAATTCTGCTAGGAGCCCAATTTCAAGTCCTGGCTCCTACACTTACTGGCCATGTGATATTGGAAAGTTATTTTTATTTTCTACACCTCAACTTATTTATTGGTAATAATAATTAAACCTACATATAGGGTTGTTATGAGGATTTTAAAAAGGCTATTTGTTTATAATGTAGTACAATACCCAAAATACCATAACTTCGCAGTAAACGTTTGTGTTGGTAGTGGTTATAATCTTTCCTGAGACAAGAGAATGATGAATAAAAATCAAGCTTCTGTGTATAGAGCAAAACACAATAGTAAATATTTTTCTGGTGACTACCACCAACTTTCTTTGATTTTATGAATGTTGTAGCATAATGGCCCTACTGAGACTCATAGGTAGCTTAAGGAAGGCCAAGGAAAGGGAAGGCTGAGAAACAGGGATGCCATTGCAAAGGCCTAAGAATCTGTATGTAAAATATGCAGAGACTGTAGGTTGAACAGGTGAGATAGATTAATAGAATGTAGTAGGTATAACACATGATTATAGTACTCAACATAGTCAACTACATTATTAAAAGATATGTAAATTTATTTTCCTAATTACCGAATTATGGTATGTATGCTGTTAATCAAGAGATAATAAACAAAAATCTACTACCCAATGGACGCTCAGAAAAATTTGGGACATGAAAAAGGCATTTCTGCAATAGATCTTTTGGAAACTTCTGGTAAAGGCAGACAAACAAGTGACCATTGTGAACGTTCCTCACTGGACTGTTTTACAAGTCATTAAAAGAGATTCTTCTGGGGACAAAAAGATATGATGACAACTGAGATAAGCTTCAAAGGTATAATATCGGCTCCATGAAGGATCCAGCTATTGTTAATCCCACATCTAAGCTGCCTAATGACTATATTTTCTAGAAAAGGAAAAAAAAAAAAATAACTAGAGGAAGATTTTTTTTTTTTTAAATTTTGACTTTACAGAATGTTTTTGTTCTGCTGATGTACAATATTAGCAAATAAAGATGATATGACTCATTCATCTTCATTCCTGCATGCATAGTGCAGAAATGGAATCTTGAAAGATATGGCTACAATAAAAGAAACAGCACACAATACTATGACCTTTTGGGTAGAATCAAATTTTTATGGCAAAATTTTACTGATTAAAATCCTGAGGCAGGAGACTAGAGCTGACTCCAGTACGCAGAACTATCGAAAGGTAAATGGTTTTCTCAAACCTGTGTTGTATGGATCTGAATTAAGTTGTGAGTTTTCTGTTCTTGAATGTACTCAAGCTGAGATGTGCGGGGGATATTGGTAAAAAGACATATCGTATTCCAAGAGAGCCTGAGATGGATGACCCTTTAAGTTGGAGAAAAGGACTGAAAAAGGGTCCTGAGGAAACACTTGATTTTTTGATTCAATTTGGATTGAACCTAGTGGGAGCTTTTACAATTACTACACAGCAAGGCAACATGAAACATAAGGCTGGAGAAATTTAACTTTAAATTTAAACTTAAATTTAAAACTCATGAAATTTAAGCAAAAATAAAATCTTGTTCTATAGAAAAAAAAAATCAGATATACTTGCTTGCTATTTGGTCTGACTTATTTAGATCAGCTGGTCAACTCAAATTTACTAAGTGACAGTTTGAGATCCACCTTGGGAGAGTTTGGGTACCAAACATGTGTAGAGATAAGATTAGGTGTCTCACAAATGTCCTCCATGCCATGTTGAATCCACCCATCCTGCATCTAGTTCCTCCAACTCCCTACAGCTCTGCTATTGATTTTCAGCAAGGGTCTTACTCATATACGCATATGTAAATTTGGCACATTGTACTTTCATTGGTCCTTGCCCTCCAAAGCAATGATTATCAATAGAGATAGTATGGTTCTTTGGGGCATTTTGGAAATTTGTCTGGGAAGAGCATTTTGTGGTTAAAAACATTAGGGGAAGGGTACTACTAAAATCTAGCAATTGGAAACCAGGAGACTAATTGATTTCATTTTAATACATGCTAGCTTTTCCATAAATGCAACTGTCATATAAATCAAAGGAAGACAATTTTTGCTTTGTTCATAACTTTATCTTTTTCTTTTTTTTTTTTTTTTTTTTTTTTTTTTTTTTGTCATATCAGAAAATCATATCACTGAGGACAATGCCACTTCTGGTATTTGACTACCAATACCAAATGCTACATTAGTCTGATTTGCAGTTGTTTCATTTATGAAGAATCCATGTATAGGTAAAAGCACCAAAATTCTTTATTATGTTTCCCAGTATAGTTCAGCCTGTGCGCTTAGATATTGTAATGTGTATTATCTTACTACATATTGTATTTCTTTTATTATTTCTAAAAAATTAAAATAGGGTTGTTACATTACTTTTTAAAAAAATCTGTACGGTAATTTATATGAGGATACCTCAAAAAGTTCATGGAAAAATAAAATTAAAACATAATACAATTCTTTCCATGAACTTTTTGAAGTATCTTTGTATTATTCATGAATTTCATTTCAGGATGCCACACTGGAGACTAGCAAATATCAGTTATAAACAGGAGTCATTTGTGACTCTTAGTATTGAGAACAAATGCTCTGAAGAATTCTGTTTTCCAGGTACAAGGCTTTCTCCAGTTTTCCAAACATCTGACTTCTAAGCCTGGTCATATAGATCTATCATGATAATACTTCTGATTCTTATCCCTAGGAAACAAATCTGTGAAAAAGATACGTATACCAAAAAATCTGCACAAATGATTCTTCCAATTTGCTTATATACTCCTTGGTAAATCATATGGTGTAGTCAGGCCAAAGTACATTCCATATTTACCATCCCATGCACAGCAATCAACACACTCACTGTGTGTCATGTCATTCCTGAGGCCCAACTATCTTCAAATGTCATCTTCAGATGGATCAGGTTTGTTCCTTCAGATTTGTTCTGGGTGAATAGAAATGAACAATTTCTGTTGCTTATAACAAAATACCTGAAACCAGGTAATTTATAAAGAAAAAGGAGATTTACTGCTTACAGTTTCTGAGACTGGGAAGTCCAAAGTCCATCTGGTGGTGGCAACAGTGGCCCAAGGGTCTAAAATTGCAAGACTGTGAAAGCAGAGAAAGCAGAGAGAGAGACAGACTCTCCTCTTCTTTTAAAGCCCTCAGAACCACACCCCTGACCACCATTTTTAATCCATTCACTACTGCATGGTCCTACAATCCAATCACCTCTTCAAGGCTCCACCATTCAATTGCCATAATAGGATTTCCCACTCTCTTAATAGTCATAGTAGGAGCTAAGTTTCTAATATGTAAAACTTGTGAGACACAATTCAAGCTTCAGTGAGTTTGGGGGATAAATAATTCAATCCAGGCAGTGGATGTACATATCCCCTCTTCTTTGAATTGTGCCTGACATCTGCTCTTAGCATCCTTTTCTTAATGGTGAATCTTAAGAGAAGTGTTTCTTGTTTTCTACCTTATCAAATCACATTTCTCCCCTAGTTTTAAGCCTTTGCCTCTGTTTAGCTCTCCTTCCTCTCTCTCTTTCTCCACATTCCCATTTTTTTTTCCTTAGGAAGATTTTGGGGTATAGTTCATGTGCCTTGATTACTCTGTATCTCTACTAATTGTTTTCATTCATGCTGTGAATCCTTAGTCAATCTGTATCTCTGTTAACTAATGTTTTTATTCACTATGTCAATTGAATATCTATTAGGTGCAAAGTATTCTCCCATATGCTATAGGACTCTGAAAGATATAAAGCTTCCTTTCTTAAATACATTATATTTAACTTGATTAGACCAGAACACGTATAAGAGTAGTAAATACATTTTTTCTAGTAATCAAGAACTTTCACAGATTTTTCTCTGCAGATCCTCACAATTGTGATGTAGGCAATATTATCATTATCATCTTCACTTACAGGTTAATATTATGAAGTTCAGAGAGGTTAAATGTGGTTCTTGAGGATGAAGGACCAAAGGTTCAAACCCTTGCCATCTGATTCCAAAGTTTAAGTTAATTCCACTGTTGATGCTGCTTCCTAGAAAATAATAAACAACAACAAAATCATACCAAAAGGCAGTCTATAATTAACTGGGGAATTGTCAAAAAATATTCTAAGAGCTTATAGAGAAGAGACGCCACTATAAATTTGATGGAAACCTCCTGACCTCAGTGGAAATCAAATAAAGCATCAGTATCAAATACACTGGGCAGGAGAACTTTTCAAAAGGAGGGAAGAGAGTGTAATAAAAAATATTGAAGCAGGAATGCACAAGACTTACTTAAGGAAAAGAGAATATCTAATGTCAATTAAGTACTTACTTTGTCCAGGCAGTATTCCAAATGCTTTACCTGGAATTCTTTAATGGATCCTCCCAGTATGATCACCTTTCTATAGATAAGGGACCTGAGGAACAATGACTTCTTCAATATCTCACAACAAAGGAAGGGTTTGATTTCCAGAACTCTGGCTCCCGAGTTTGTGCACTGGTCAACTTGAGCCATTCCACATTGCTTCCCCACCAGTTTTGTAAGGTGGGATGTGTGTGTGTGTGTGTGTGTGTGTGTGTGTGTGTGTGTGTGTGTGTGTGTGTGTAAAGTCTGAAAACCACCTCAGTTTACATATTTTTTCCTTGCCTTCTGAATTTACATGTGCCTTCTGGTTATCTGTATGGTTTCAGCTGTATGAAGTGGCTGGTGGTTGGGTTTTTAACCCATTTACCCAGCATATGTACATGTTATAGCACATTTATTTCTTACTAGAATCCTATAATACACACAGACCAGATATTATTTTCATTATAAAGACAGAGTAAAATGATACGTTAAGGAGTCATTCAGGACCAATGTCACTCTGCTTTTTACTGGCTTTCATACACTGAATATTGGCTGAATCATGACCTGCTGGGAGATGTCACCATCTCTGGTGCCTCTCACTTTCTCCAAGGTTCGATCCACATGGTCCTCCCAACATACTTCATGTCTGAATGAGGGCAGCAAATGTTTTCACCTGAATTCTAACTTTGAACAAGGCAGAATTTGAAAAGATCAGGGAAAAGGAATGTCTAACTTCCAGAGTTCATTTGTCAGCAACTGTTGGATCTCAGTGATACAGAGGCCCTAAAATTCTCTAGAAGGCCAAGATAACACACCCCATAACAACATCCCACTGTGTAGGGGATGGACCCCAAAGGAGCCTGCAGAAAAATGAAGAAAACCTATTACCTCTGACCAAAATAAGCTGCACACCTAAGCTTTTGACTTGTTATCAACTCGATTGGCTTTACTCCCTACAGAATTTTGTATTTCAATTAAAAACAAAGAGAAAGGTGGGGGGATGTATGAAACCTTATGAGATTTCAAGCGATAATAGACTTTTACCCTTAGCCGATCTAATTTTCAGGAACTTTATCACCTCCGCAATCTGTCAGGGCTGTTTTCCTTTCCTATCCTCTCTTCAAACAATTGAAAAAATAATAATAATAATAATAGGAAAGCAGTCTAGAAGGGTGGCTAGACCAAGCAGAGTTGCACCTAGGGGCTGAGTCTCCTTGTTCAAGGCAAGCCCCAGCCACTCAGCACTGGGAAAAGGTTTTCATCTTCACACTCATTATGGCCTGAGCCTCTTTAAAACAGAAATGCCCACCAAGCCCAAAGTATGCAAGTCACATAATGAAGACAAATGTCCCCTTGAAGTGAGTTCAAACTGTGGAATTCATTTTGCTATGGAACTTTATTGCCTTCTAATGAGAGTGACATTTGGTCAATCTAGTTATATCTGGAATCAAACCACAGATTTGGAGGTAAAAGCTCCTCTACACAGCACCTCCCTTCCAGAACTAAACTGAGTCCTTGTGTAGGGGTGGATAGTGTTCCTTTTTGATAGTTCTCGTCCTCACAGCCTGATTATTATTGAGGTCATTGCTAGTAACATATGATAGAACTGAAAGCGCCTTCAGTGTTCTGATCTGTCTTTTAAAAGTTGGTGAATCTTTACTCAGCTGTGTCCAATTTCTGGAGCAAACTTAGGGGTGAATGCCAGGGTGGGCTCTTTTCTAGCCCTCTTCCCTGAAGAAGCAAAACTATGAAAGCATAGATGCAGCAGACATGCAACTCTGAGAGATGACTGACTGGGGGGAAGGAACACAAGGCATTTAATTTGGTGACCTGTCAGCTGGAGAACTCAAATAACAGCATCTATGTCATTTAGAAATAAATATTTAGAGACTTCCCTTGAATGTAGAATCCCTGTATTTTGTATTATTCCAAGGAGTGTAAGATCTGGTAGATAGATCTTTATAGCGACCTAGGACGCTTAAGCAAATGAAAAGGAAGATCCTATGAGAGGATGGGGTTGAAATGTGCATTATAATTTCTGTGGCTGGAAGCCTGACACCCAGGTTCCCATACTCCTCCCCTGATGGCTCTCAGGTGGCAGGTGTCACCTCAGGACCTACCTTGCATTTAACAGGATAATTTTGTCAACAGGGCTCCCACCTATAAAGCCTGTCCTGCCTCAGTACCTTCGCACTCTGGGATAACTTTTTTCTTTGTCCAGCCCTAAATAGCTCTTCTCCTTCTCTATCCTCTCACCTTCTTTTCCATCCATAATGAGTAAAATATTATGGTATCCAGGTCAATAAAAAATGTACAACATTTAACACAACAGGATACAAGTTCCTTATCCAATTCATACACTTCTAGAATATTTAGAAACATCCTTTTTCATGAGTGCCTGTATTAATTATAGTTATTTCAAAATTGTGGTGTGGTAATTCCAATATCTTTGTCATTTTTGAGTCTGGTTTTGGTGTTTGCTTTGTCTTTTCAAGCTGGGTGTTTTTTTTTTTTGTTGTTGTTGTTGTTGTTTGTTTGCTTGTTTTGGGCTTTTATTATACCTTGGAAGTTTCTGTTGAAAGCCAGATGTGATGTACTGTGGTAAATAAAGGAACTGTGGTAAATAGGCCTTTAGTGATATGGTGTGAAGAGAGGGAAAGTATTCTGTAGTCCTGTGACTGGGTCTCAGTCTTATAATGAGCCTGTGCACCCAGGCTGTGAACTAGTGGTAAATAAAGGAACTGTGGTAAATAGGCCTTTAGTGATATGGTGTGAAGAGAGGGAAAGCATTCTGTAGTCCTGTGACTGGGTCTCAGTCTTATAATGAGCCTGTGCACCCAGGCTGTGAACTTCAGAGATGCTTCTCAGTTTTTTGTTTATTTTGTTTTTTCCACATCCCCTTAGGTGGGATGGGATGGCTAAAGGGGGGTGGAGTTGGGTATTTCCCTTCTCCCACGACATTTAGGTTCTGATAAAACCCTAGTACACTAGGTTTTGGTATATAATTTCTCTTGAGAATAAGACTGATTAAGAAGAACAACATGCCCTGACGTATTTCGAAGGGGTTACTTTTCCCCTTCTCCTGCAAGAAGAACAAGGGGATTTTTCTCCGGTCTTCATTGTGAGAACTTGGTGGAGCTCCTGAAAGTAAAATTCACACAAGTGGGCCCTCCTCACCAAGACTGCCCCTGTCCTTGGAGTTTTTAGCTCTCATATTTGTCCACACTGAACCTCCAGCAATTTGTCAATTAGTTTAGGCCTTTCTACCCTGGTACTGGTTCCTGTGAAGGTTTCTGATCATGAGTTTCTGCTCTTGTAAGTTATAATTCTCTATATCTGTCTATCTGTTTCTTTGATTTTAGGGGTAGCAGTTTGCCCTGTGACTCTCATTTTCTAACAGATCTAAAAAGGGTTGATTTTTCAGCTTGTTCAGCTTTTTACTTTATTGGGAAGGAGTGACAACTCCCTTACATGATAGATTAGAAACTGGAAGTACAATATTTTCTTTCAATTGTCATATTGGTTTAGTCCTACAAGTTCTCCACTATTCCTATTTTATTTCCCTAACATGGTTGAATATTTCCACCATATATGTGTGTCTTCAGACTCCCCCTAATGATGCACTTGTATTTGCTCTTTAAATCCTTCTCTATCAACACTACCAGAATCTTTATTCATCATCTGGAAATGATACCAGGTATCTGCATGACTGGGCAAAGTCATGCAATTTGAAGGTGTTGGGAGGACAGAAGATGCCCAATGGGGTTCATAATACTCTTATGTAATATGAGAGATTTATATTCTCTGCATACGCTTACGTTACCCTCATAGTAACCATTACCATTATTGAAGCACTCATCCTACATGGTATTAGATATAGAACTTTGACTCTACGTCTCTCTGTAGATTTGTATACTTGAGCCCTGCTGTGACAAACTTAAATGCCTATTGGGTCTAGGCAGATACTGAGTTAAGTTGACCATGTTAAGTCTGGGAAAGTCCTGGCATTCTTGCTCTTGTCTACAGATGGCAGTGCTACTCAGCTCCAGAGGCTGTTGTTACGGGAAGGGAAGCAGGCAACTCTTGCTAGTTTTGCTAAGGTTTCAACAGAAGATCCACTTATGAATTTTTATGTTAAATCTCTAAATTAATTAATGATGCTAACTACTTCAAAGACATTTTGATTGGTCAAAACAAAACACGCTTGCAGGCTACTGTCACTTAGTAGGCTCCCTATGTGGACACTCTGCCTTAAGGCACTATAGCAAAGACGTAGATGCTTTACCCAGTTTGGCAGTTACTTATGCTATGGGAGGGGATACTCTTTAAAGACTAATATATTTCTCCATGTTGAAAATAGTTAAATCAATCAATAGTTAAATGAATCAATAGTTAAACCAATAGTTAAATAGTTAAATTGAATTCTTTACTCTTAAGCACAGCACGTATGAACAGGCCATGTTTATCTGAACACCAACTCACATTGACAAAGAACCATGTTATTAGATCATAACACACTAACCAGTTGGTCGTTCTGTGTAGATCAGCAAATACTCATTGAAAAATTTCTATGATGCAATACTGTGCTGTGTACAGCTGATTTAAGATGAGAAATAAAACACAGTCACTTATTAAATACATTATGTATATTCGTACAGTGGAATGTTATATAGCTATAAAAATTAATGAGAGAGTTCTTTATATTCTGATATGAAACAATCTCCAGGATATGATGTCAAATGAAAAAAAAAAAAAAAAAAACACAGGACAATAAGTATACTAAAATTTTCATTAAACGGGGAAGTAAATATGTATTTACATTTTTATAGACACAAAATACCTCTTAAAGAACACACAGAAATGGATAAAAATGGTTGCCCTGGGGAGGGAAATTAGGAGGAAAAGAGCAGCATAGTCGGAACGCTTTTTAACCCATAAGTTAGGTTTAGTATATTGGCAATCATGCTAATTAAATAACAAAGACAAGATATCCTTTAAATAAAATCTCTATCAGATGGTTCTTATGGTCATTGACTGAGATATATAACATGAATCAGACCTAGAAAGATATACTGGCATCATCCCCCCCCCAAACAAACATACATTTTAAAAAGTCAGTAAATAAGTAGAAGATTAACACTATGCAAATATATTGCAGAAGCAGAGCTCTCCATGGCCCAGGCAGCTTTTGTTTAGAAGAAACTAGTGTTGTAAACTGTGAAGCAAATCCCAAATTGAATTTTCTTGGTTCCCAAAACATATTCTGGCTGTCCTGCTGGTGAGAGACCAGGGAAGCCACAGCAAAAAGTCTCTTAGTTATTCATAAATTCTTTCTCTTAAAAAAAGTTGTTGTTTTAAACACAAGGGTGGAGATGAACTCCAGAGCACCGAAACCATTTTCATGCAAAACCAGGCAGCTCAGTACACAAATAAAAACCTAGCTAGGAACCCTGAACAGAGCAACATAAATACTCACATCTGGTATAAATAAACAAGATACATCGTTTTGCGATTAATGCCCAGCTCATGAATAAGTACACACAATGGCGATAGAAATATTTAATTTCGTGTTGTAGAACATAATTAGAAATTATTAAACAAAGTCAGAACACAGTAGAGATTTATCAAAATCCACAGGCCCCAGGTACAGTCTGGGTATCTTTGAAACTAGTTTTCTTCAACTTCTGATTTTTTTTTAAACCACAAATAATCAAGAAAAGCTGCAACCATAGTGTTTCATTAAATCGTTCATGAGACTCTCTCACTCACTCACCACCTGCATCCCCGCTTCCTTCTGAGAGTTTAATGCACTGTGATAAGATAAATATCTGCTTTTTAATGATGATCACACCCTATTAAAACGTCTCACCCTGTTACCGATAATGCATGAGATTATGAAAGATGAAAAAAAGTAAAAATACTATTTCTCCTCCCTGCTGATGCTGATTGTTTACCTTTAGCATTTCCCTAGCTTAGACAATGAAACAATAACAGCTAATTTTACTAGATTTCTGTTCATTCCACTTTGATTTTTCATGCACATGAAATCCCTGCCAGTTTTATTTATTATTTTCTTCTTAGATCAAGAGCCATAATTTTGTTTCATTATACTTAACTGGACATATCACTACAGCTTGCTTTAATCAACTAGGATAGAACAGGGTAAAATTAGGACAAATTGCCAGGGTTCATTAAGATAGAAGAGAATGCCCAATTTTGAGGTATGGGAAGAGACCAAAGCAGATCAAACCCAACATAGCTCCCAGACACATGTAATTGCATGTGCTTACCACCACACATGGATAGCATGGTTCAAAGAACCAGTGGAGTGATTTTCTTGTGATCCTAATTTTTAAGGACTGCTCTGAATAGAAAAAAGTGGGAAATTTATGCAGATTTTATTTTTAAGTTTTAAGAGTCAGTGGAGAAAAATAAAGGCCAAAAGATGAACAAATACAGATAGTTCTATGCTGAGAATAGAAAAAAGTGGGAAATTTATGCAGATTTTATTTTTAAGTTTTAAGAGTCAGTGGAGAAAATAAAGGCCAAAAGATGAACAAATACAGATAGTTCTATGCTGAGAAAAAATGGGACAAAAACAGCATGATCCTTGGCTTTGCTTTGTTGTATTACAGAAAGCAAAGACAGTGCTTTTGTCCTCAGGGAGTACTGTCCCCTGTTCGGACTTTCTTTCTGAATAACCTTTCTAGCTGATTTACCTCCTTCTTATAGACCAAAATGATAAGGATGCTGAATATCTTCTTTCTGGCCTTTTCCTTCATTCCCCTGCCATCAGCTTAACTCTTATTTGTTTTGAAAATTAGCCGTTCAACAGGGCATTGCCTTTACTGGCTATTTGTTCTGCTGACCTATGGGGGAAGCTGGAATTGGTGCTGCAAATGTGCTCCTCTAACACGTCTGTTAGTGCATTATTCTTTTATGGGTGCTTCAACATAATTACACCAAATGTTGTTATAAATTCCACCGGAAGCTACCTCTGGGCTGATGTCTAGAGGACACTTTCAGTGTATATCTCTCTCATCTGCCATTAGCATGCCCCCATGTTCTTCCCAGTATATTAGAGGACACACTGAAAAGGGACAAGGACTACACGATCCAAATGGAAAGTGAATGATTTGACAAAAAGCCAACCAGCACTTAGAGCAAAACTACCTACCATCAAAACACTTTCCTCACAACAAAGGTTGAATCAAAACCTTATTCCCCTAACATATGAATTAGAAGAACAATTGTCTGATTATGATTAAAAAAAGAGCATTACATTTTATGTTCAGCCATAATTGGTATTTATGACAATTTATGTAAACAGTAATGAAGCCTATGTGATTTTTGCGGGGAAATTGCATTATGACACCAATGATCGTTACTGTTAATTTTCCTGAAGATGATGGCAATCAGCAGGCATAGTTTCATTGTAAATAGGTTAATTTAAAATTCAAACACTGCTGGTATTTCAAAATGAGTTCACATTTGATTTCTGAAAGCTTTGGCCGAGTCTTTTTTCATGTCAAGATAAAAATGTATGGATGACATATGTCAATGTACAAAACTTTGTTCTTCACAGTGTGTGTATATAAACATGTATGCAATATATATGCAAATGTGTTTCTTACATACTACACATCCTTTTAATTCTTATCCTGTTTTTGTACTTTAAAACTAGTTTCAAAAACTTACTACTAATGTAATCACAAAATACAGTTATCACAAACTAATTTGCTATCTTTGTACTATAAGTGAGGAATGATATATCAGCATATTCTATTATTTCTACTGTGCATTTGAAAATTACCTAATCAAATTTTTAACAAGAAACAGAAAATGAAATGTATCTCTCTTTCTTGACCTTGGATTTCTAGCTATGGAGTTAAACTGATGTTCTGCCAGTACATATTTTCAGATCAGCCCAACCTGTTAATAATTTCTTTTTCCTTTTAAGATATGCATTTCTTAAGATGTGTAGCAATTCTTGCCAATTTGTTCAAGCAAAGACAAAGTGTCTAATTTTCACCTTTTGACACTTTAAAAACTGGTAAGAACTTTACTATTCATGTACAAACATACAGATATAACAATAAGGCATTTGGAATTATAAGAGAAAAGGAAGAGTGAACATTTTAAATGTTGCTCAGTGGTCTACTTATTTTAAGTAATATTCGAGTAACCACACACAATATATATTCACATCTTCTGTAACTATGATAATATAAAAACTGTATAATATAAGCTACTAATTTTTCTTAGAAAAATAAAAACTTTAGACTATGAATGTGTATCACTGCAATGGATTTTATTGACAATAGAAATCAACCATGCCTGTAAATAGCTCTCTCTCTTTCTTACTCTCTTTCTGTCTCTTTATCTCTGTTTTTGCCTCTTTCTCTTTTAGGTCGGTTTCTGAGTGGTCAGTCAACTGCTTAGAGTTACTCTAAGAAAATAAAACATAAGTATAAATATTCTAAATGTATTATAATTTTACGACAATTGTACTAGTTTGATCTTGAAAATTTTATTATTTTTAGAAAAGTTATGTGACTAATGCCTATCTTTATATGCAATACTTTTAATTAAAGTGCCATTTTTCAAAAAAAATCCAGTTAATTTTACCCTGGACCTTATTTGAAGGATTAGGGATTGGAAACATGTTTTAGATAACCAAATACCAGAAAAGCTGGAACAAATGCTTTCAAACTTAGATGTTTATAGGCTTGAATTCATATTGCTTAGTACTGAACATAATTTTAAAAATCACTAATCTTGTAGAAAAGTATATTTACTTGTAGAGAATATACATATGACTATATATTAAGTAACATATATTATAATCTGAACCAGCTACTCATACTTCCCTTGAGAGAGGAAAATATAAGATGTTAAAGAGACCTGTTCAGGTATTTTCTATGCGTTTCTCTCATTATTAATTTGTAACTTTTTATTTTATTCAGATAGCTCTTATTAGCAGAGAAGTGGTAGCCAGTTCTGATGTTTTAAGGGAGAAATTATGGAATAAAATCTTAAAGTTAGGAAAGTTACATAAATTTATTAAATGTTTTGGGAATTAGAAAAAGACTATTCGTTGAATTGCCTCCTTCAGCAGGTATTCCTTTTATAGGAGTGCTCCAAAATATAATTGAAGTAATGTAGGTTTGATGCTGAATAGTTATTTTTATTTTTATTTGTTTAACCATTTTTAATTTGATCAGCAATTCTTTGCTGTGAGGCCAAGTTCTTGTTTCGTTCCCATGTGATCCTATTTCTTGGTCTTCCATTTACCACAGACAAAACAATTCCTAAATCCAGAGAAGGTCCTTAGTCAGAGAGAGTGAATTACTTTACCCAAACTCTTCCCTATACTTAAAAATCAGAATCAATACAATCAAATAAAACAAACAAAAACATATATCCTATTAATGAGAATTTAGCAGCATTAAGTCTTCATTTCCAAATAAAAATTAAGGGGCTGGCCCCGTGGCGCACTCAGGAGAGTGCGGCGCTGGGAGTGCAGTGACGCTCCCGCTGCGGGTTCGGATCTTATATAGGAATAGCCGGTGAACTCACTGGCTGAGCACGGTACGGGTGACACCAAGCCAAGGGTTGCGATTCCCTTACGGGTCACTAAAAAGACAAAAATAAAGAAAAATTAGGGTCTCAATTATTTCTCTAGTTGCTTCTTCATAGAAATGTTCTGCAATAAAATCTCATAGGATTCTTCAACTTTTCAAGCCTTTTGTAATGCCACATTCTGTATGGGTCAGCTGTTAAAACCTAGTTATGAGACTAGGTTTGATTAAGTTAATGTACTCAAACAATTGGTGGGTTACTAATGAAAGAAAATGGGCTCAACCAAATTGACCTATTAAATAAACATGACTTGATTTGCGGGTGGGGCTATTCACCTGAAGTTGATCATCAAAAAAAAGAGAAAGAAAAGAAAAGGAAAAAGAAATAGAGAATAATAAAAAAGAAAGAAAAAAGAAGAAAGAAAAACAATTCTCCTAAAGCGAAATGTCAAACTAACCTTAGAAAGTTATCTTTGGGGGCCGGCCCGGTGGTGCACTGCTACAGTGCGCCGCTTGGGAGCGCGGCGGCACTCCTGACGAGGGTTCGGATCCCACGTACAGACTGGCCGCTCACTGGCTGAGCAAGGTGCGGGCGCAACACCGAGGGTTGCGATCCCGTTGCCGGTCCCGGTCCGGTACGGGCGCAACACTGAGGGTTGCGATCCGTTGCCGGACACGAAAAAAGACAAAAAGGAAAAAAAAAAAAAAAAAAAAGAAAGTTATCTTTGTGTCACTTTACAAGTCTTTTTACTGTATATCTGTGATTAATGAATTGGTTTGGTTGAAGTATAAGATAAATTGGTTCTGAATCTTGGGTATAATACCAATATGGGTTACTGCAATTAATTTTATAGACTATATCTCTAGTTCCAGCCAAAATATATTTCTAAGTTTAGACACAAATTGTGCCCACAAAACTGGCCTGTACCCAGTCTGAAATCTCACAGATGGCTACTGGTCAACTAGAGAAGAAAGTATGGCTCTTTCTGTCCCATCAACTAAAGAATAAAGCAAAGCAAAACAAAACAAACAGGCAAACAAAATAATAATAATAATAATAAAAATTCTCACTCCTTGTGCTACGTAGGATATGAAGAGATTGTTTCTGCAACCTATCACCTCCCATGCCCTCTAATTCTTGCAAGTATTTAACTAGCATACTACAGGTATGTAAACAGATTTGAGGCCTACACCATCCAAACTCTGCAAGGTTCTTACCTTACAGGCTGGATGCTATGGCAAGATTGGTAGAATCAAAGAAGTACCCGTAAATGTTTTATTCATCTGTATATTTTCTAATGATTTGTCCATAATTTGAATTTTAAAATGTTACCTGGATATGATTGATAAGTTACACAGGTGTTAAAGGTTTTGGCTGATGGCAGACTTTTTAAAATCCTCTATTTTGTTGGAAAGAGGATAACATGCCAGTAGTTTCCCATGTCCTTACCTCTTGAAAGCCAGTGCATAAATACATTGAATATAGCATGTGAACAGGGATACTAACATCTTCCACAGATCACGTCCACACTTTATAGCTGATCAGATGGCAATTCATACTCCTAATTGCGTTGGGGTGGGAGCTTACTAGCAATTATGCAGACCCTGTGCACTCTGTCCTAATGGGGGAAAATGGCTGACAAATTGATTTATCTCTAGAGTTTTTGATCTGAGGATAGGCAGAGAGAATCTAATTCCATTTGTTAGTATCTGTCTTTCATCACTCCTGGCTGATGAGAAAGAAAGAAAATCACACTCAAAGAACATTCTTTTATTTCCAAGAGGAAAAGGAATTTGACCACAAAGATGACAGAGTTACAATTCTTTACTTTTAAGGGGCAACCTTTGGAGGATTACTCTCTCATTCTAAACATGCAGACATTGCTTTTTTCTTTTGTATCCTATTAAGAATTGTGCATGAAACCACTCAGAGTAGATGGGGACCACGGGTCAACAGAACAGTTAGAAAGGTGACAAATAGCAATTCATTTCACTGTTTGTTTTCTTGATGATGGCTGCCTCTTTCTCCTGGTATTCCCATGTTTCTGGGGTGCTACACAATGAATTCTATGTCCTTTTAAATGAGGGCAGAGCTGCCACAGTGTAAACTAATAAATAGCACAATTGAAGTTTTCTTGGTCATGAAATACAATGGATTCCTCTCAGTTAGTTTATTCATCCTTACAGTTCTCTATCCTAAAGAAAAAAAAAAAGTTATTTTGTGACTTTATTCTGACATTTAGGGAATGGATTCCTCTCAGTTAGTTTATTCATCCTTACAGTTCTCTATCCTAAAGAAAAAAAAAAAAAAGTTATTTTGTGACTTTATTCTGACATTTAGGGATTTTTTTTTTTTAAACTAGAGCTGCTTTTCCCTTCATGAAGAAATTTAGACCAACTTGTACTATGTTTGCTAAATTAGATTTAAAACCTCTTATTCCATGAAAATTTCTAAAATTAGTCTTTTATTTAGAAATTGGGTTATTCCTGATGCATTAACTTTATATTTTATTTTTATAACAAAAAGAAAAATTTGACAATTGAGAGAGAAATGGAGAATTTTCAATATTCTAAAGATTTTTGGAGGACCAACCCAATCAGGAGGTCAAATCTACCTCAGTGATAAAAAAACAATTCTATTTAATCAATACACTAATTTCAGTTGTCTTTACAATTAATATTCATCAATCAATTCAGACAGATATTCAGTGATCTATATTGATCTCTGAGATTTTCTGAAAACCACTAGGGGAAAACAACAACATGCCAATGTGTGTTAATTGCACTCATATTGACATTTTCTAAGTGCCAGAATTTTTAAGTCAAATATTAGAATGCCAAACCCAAGAAAAGTGATACTATAATATTGATTTAATTAGAGAACATTTCCTCCAGTAGTGTTAATCTTTTTCTCTAATCAAATTCTCGTATATTTTCTAGCTATCCCACTCAAATAGTCCAGTTACAACACCTGCTGATTTTAGTGACCAATGTAATTCCCAAATACTTTGATTTAAAACTTTTCCCTCTGCTCATTTTATATCCTTTCTCACCCAGCTTAAATTCCATATTCTATCATTATGATCATGTGATGCTCTCTCTTTCCATAACACCCTGAAGTAGATTGGATCAAAAGATTTGTTGTCCTTCCAGGGGGGTCATTATATTTTTTCCTCCTTATTGATGTCCGGCTAGATTATGTGATCTCTTTTGGTCAATGAAATGGAAACTGAAGTGGCACATAGCACTTCTTCATGGAAGCTTAAATAACCCATAAAACATTGCTTTGCATTGTATTCTTTTTGTCTTCAGCCATAAACCTAACAATATAACAGACAGAGATAGCTCTGTCAACTGAGTGAATGCCTTGTGAAACACAACCACCCATGACCCGCAGTGAGCAGGTAAACCAAGCAAGAACTAAACCTCTGTTGTTGTAGACTCCTGAGCATTTAAGAGCTGTGGACTACAGAAGTGTAACTTAGCTCAGGCTTACTGCTACATAAATTGAGACTAGAATAGAAATGTTCCTGTATTGCAACAAAATATCCTTGTAATTATGGCATTGCTTTCAAGAAGAATAACAAAGGCAAGGAAATAATTATTAAAGTCATGGATGGGTAATAATAAAACTTTTGGTAAAACTGTCACCTGCAATAACTTTTGAGCATTTAGAGATTGTTGACTACCAAAGTATAACAGCAAAACATACTCATGATTAAGCATAAACACAAACAGATATATATCAGAAAAGAATTGTAGGTTTGACTGTTGGTAAGCAGAATGGTCTAGAATTAGAGTTAAGAAACAGAACAAGTGTTGCTTTGTGTTGCTTCATCCCCCATGGATTTGTCACCCCACTTCCCCTGGGTGATGGAGATGCAAAGGATTACTCAAAGCCCATCTCTTCTGAGCAGTGAGAGGCCCCAAAGTGGTTAACTTCCCTGGGACCCTCCAGTGAGAGGCAACTCTTTCTCAGGAAATTAAAGCCGAATTGGGGTTCTCTTCCTGCATTTATTTTCCAGAGGAGGAAGTTACAGGAAGAGAACATAGGTGGGGTTATAGTTTAACAATATAGGCTGGTAACTTTCAGTGAAACAAGCCAGATGGCATTCCAATAGACAATTAATTGATCTTACAGCAATTTCTCAGTATCTTTACATAACGATCAGTAACTAATCTGTCCTTGAGCCAGCAACCTTGCTGTGCCACAATCTTTCTCTTACACCAGAGACTTTATAGCCTGAGGAAAATTTCCAGTCCTCCACAAGGTCAATATTTGAAACTGCAAGGCTTTGGAAAACCAAGCCCTGTGAAGTACATATGCTTTTTAGTATTTTCCACAAACAAGTTTTTGAAAAGAGCCACCACTTAAGTGAAACCTGATTATTTAAGGTTGAAAATGACCATTGGGCACCCTGACTTTTTTAATGCAAAAAGCAAGGTAAGAGACCTTCTCAGCCAACAGTAAGTGCACATTCCCATAGAATAGTGGATTGGGGGGCTTTTTTCAGGGAGTAAAATAAACTATTTAAGGATGCTTTCAAAGTCCAGGGTAGAGTTCCCTCATAATTGTGCCCAAAAGAATTTCAGAACTGCTATAGACCAACAACATTACATGTCTTCCACTCTTTCCTTTCCAAATGGGAGTGTTTATTTCAGTTTTCACATTCTCATCTCAACAATGCATATTCTATGTGAGGAGACTAGATACTTTGACTTTTGTAAACATAAGTCTCTGGAGTCAAATTACCCACATCTGGGTCTGATGTAGAGACCATCATAAGATCCTAGATTTGAGTCTGATGCTGTAATTGGATGAAATGGTTGTGGTTTCTTCCTTGAGGTGGGGTAAGTAAAGAGTTTTTATTCAAAGGGAAGATTGGTTTTAAACACACATTCTGCCATGTACTCTGGGTGTTTATGTATCTCCACACCGATACCACTCATTAAGATTGACCATTCAATTTATGGTACTCTGTACTTGGAGATTATAAAGTTGTTTCTCAGTATCCATGTAAGATTCATTCCATAACCTACCTCAGATATCAAATCTGTGCATGCTTACTTCTCTGATATAAGATAAAATAGTATTTGCATATGTCCTATGCACATCCTCCAGAATACTTTAAATCATCTCTAGATTACTTATAATATCTAATACAATTTAAATGCTACATAAATAGTGGTTATACTGCACTGTTGGGAAAAAAATGACAAGAAAAGAGAGTCTGTACATATTCAGTACAGACATAATTTTTCTAAAAAATTTCTACCTGTTGTTGGTTGAATCAACAAATGCAGAACCTACAGGTTTAGACTGCCTACTGTACCTATCTTTCCCCTTGATATCAAGTTTAACCATGTGACATGTTTTGGCTAATAATATGAGAGAGAAGTCACATCTCACTTCAGAGAGAAAGCTTTAAAAGCACACTTCACCACAGTGTCTTTCTACTTCTTGTGCAAGACTAGAAATCTCTCCAATGGAAGCTGTTTCATCAGACATAGATATTGGAGTACCCCCCCAACTGTTTCAGTAAACTCCTGATTAATATACACTACTCTTCTAAAACCTTAAATGTGAATGCATAAAATCATTGTCTTTCTCCCTGTCATTTTCCATTCTGTTGGTCTATACTAGAGAAAAGTAAGCAACTACACAATTTGTCATCACTGTAAAATTCATGAACACCAACCTAAACTCTGTGATTGACAGTGTGTAGAAATCTTACTTTGGAAATTCCAGTAGGATCGTTGTCTCACTTTTCATAGCAGCTGTTGTTCTGTGCAATTTTTTTCTTTTTTAAAAATAGCTTTATTGAGATATACTTGACATACACTAGACCATTCATAACAGATGCAATAAAAGTTTTGATACATCTATATTCCTCTGAAACCACCTCAACCAAAATAATTAACATATTCATTACTCACAAAAGTTTCCTTGTGATCATTTGTAAATCTTCCTTTCTGCCCCTCTCCCTTATTTTTTTTTCCTGCACCTCTTCCTGCCACTGATTTGTTCTGTGTCAATATAGATGAGTTTACCTTCTCTAGAATTTTAAAGAAATGAAATTATACAATGTGGATGACTTTTTGTCTGCTTTTTTTTTTTTTACTCATAATTATTTTCAGATTCAACTATGTTGTAGTGTATGTCAATAGTTAATTCTTTTTATTACTCAATAGTATCCCATTATAGGGAAATGCCACAATTTATCCATTCACCTACTGGTATAAGATGCAACTCATAGCATTACATCCTGATAAATCTATGGTAGGCTGAAAATATCATAAGGTGAAAATGCATTTAATACCCTAATAAACTCATTGTAAAGTCAAAAAAATCATAAGTTGAATCATTGTAAGCCAGGGAACTGTCTATACATTTCCTGTGGTTTTTCCTTCAGTTTTGCCTATTACAAATGAAGCTACTATAAAAATCATATACAAATCCTTGTATGGATTATTTTTCCTCATGAATAAATACCTAGAAATGGAACAGCCAATTCAGATGGTGGGTATATTTTTACCTTTCTAAGAAACTGTGAAAGTGTTTCAGAGTGGTTGCAGTGGTTTCACCATTTTACGTTCCCATCAGCATTGTGTGAGAATTTCTGTTGCTCCGCATTTTCATAAATAGCTAGTATGTTCAACCTTTGATTGAAGGCATTTTAGTGGGTCTGTAGTGAAATCTCATTGAGTGGTTAATTGTATTTTCTTAATGACTGATGTCATTAAGCCCATATCTTCTTTGGAGCAGCATGTTTTATTAAAATCCATTCAGCATTTATTTATTGAATTATTTATTTTCTTGTTACTGAGTTTTTAGAGATATTTATATATTACGAATACAAGTCCTTTTCTCATACACATGCTTTGCATATATTTTCCACCAGTCTAGAATTTATTCTTTCCTTCTTTTAAAAGTGTTTTCAAAGAACAGAAGTTACTAATTTTGATGACTTTCAATGTACCAGTACTTTATTGTATATATCAACCTTTTGGTGTCATAGCTAAGAAATGTTTGCCTGGACCATTGGTATAAAGATTTTCTTTCTTTCTTTCTAGGAATTTGATCCTTTAGTTCTACATTTTGCTCTGTGATTTACTTTTAGTTAATTTTTCGTATGTTGTATGAGATGTGGATTCAAGTTTATTATTATTTTTTATATTAACACCAAGTTGTTTTGACATCATTTTAGACTATTTCCTGGGAAGAATTTTTGCCGTTGTTCTTCATGGCTCTTACATATACACTTTGGGAGATAAATCTTTGTTTATGAATTTCCATAGCCTTTTCTGAAGGCATTTTTGTAAAAAAATTCTCTTTGCGATGCATGGCTTTCACACCCAGTAACTTTGATGGCCTAAGGTATGTTTTTGCTACTATTTGTTTGTTTTGTTTGCTTTATTCTAATGATTCAAAAACTTTAAAAACAAAATTATCTTCAGTCCACGCTTGTGGCTTCTTTAGTAATATAATTCCCTCTAAAAGTTTCTAACCTTCCAGGCTATTTGCTTTTAGAGAGTTTCATGTGATACTATACATTGGGAAACAATTCTCCATGATGCCCTCACAATTCTGCACATCTTCCTGTCAGAGGCGTGGGCTGCCTTTCTTATGGACTATATTTTCAAAAGTGTTTTTACAGCAAAGTGCCTTGGAGTTTAGCAATAGTGTCTCATGTTGAAGCAAAAAGCCTTACAATGGAGATATATCTCCTTCCAGGCAGAAGTCCAGAATGTTTTCTGCACATTTCCAAATATTTGAATTCCTAAATTTTGGTGTTCCTTTACTATGCAACCCACTGTATGTGCAAATGTCTTCACATTGCCCTGTGGGAATTCAGACACAAAGAAATGGCACGAAAAAAAAAAAGCCAACTTCCCAGCTATTGCTATTGCTGTGAGTATGCATTTCTTTTTCTCTAACCCAAGATGCTTGTGTCTTCTGATAGCATCTGCAAATGTCTTCACATTGCCCTGTGGGAATTCAGACACAAAGAAATGGCACGAAAAAAAAAGCCAACTTCCCAGCTATTGCTATTGCTGTGAGTATGCATTTCTTTTTCTCTAACCCAAGATGCTTGTGTCTTCTGATAGCATCGTGAAATTATGGCAGGCCAACCAACATGTTAGCTTCCAAATAAGATAAAACCTTAGATTCTTCACAGTTTTGCTAGTACCTATACTCAATATTTTCCTGTAACATATTTCTCATGTCTCATTCATTTAAGTGCCTCCTTATCCCCATAGCTCTCTCAGATTAATGGTGGCTTGGCCCATGAAAAATAAGGGTATGAAAATAATTTCCTTAATTTGATCTTTGATGCAGAGCTGAGTTATTTACTTCAACTGAAAAGTTTTACTTTACCATGTTTACTTCCAGTCTTTCTTCTTTCCCTGTGGAGACTAAAAGCAGTGGCTTTTCCAACCCATTAAGGACTGTAATCTTTGTATTCTGCTTGAAAACCAATGATTTTTTGCCTGAGCTCAACTTTTTAAAAACATCTTGCTAAAGGCAGCCAATAATAGCCGTGCCACACTAATTCTCTGGCTCTTTTTAACCACTTGCCCTGGAGCTACAGATTCAATACACAGTTTTTTCCTTCCAAGTTATTGCAATGACAATTCTACCAGACATTGTGCCACTGCACAACATGGGTCTCCATCTTTCTAGCCTGTAATTCATATTCTCTCACTGCCCACACTAAATTACTCAACAGCTAAGCCAAAATCACACATTTTACTATTCTTATTTTTACTTTACAGAAACCCCTCACTTACAGGTATAAACTTCTGCATTTTCTAGATAATATTAACTACTGAATCAAGATAACTTAAAATGTATAATAACACTTTGTTTCTCACGCATATGAAGTGCAAATTAGTGTCCCTATTTGCAAATGGCTTTTCTCCACACAGTGATTCAAGAACCCAGGCTTATTCCATTTTGTAACCCCACTATTTTTGACAATGATTTCTGTGTCACTATTCTCATCTGTATCACAATGGTAAATATTGAGAGAGTATCAAAAATTACAATCATGCATGGGAGACACTACTGAACTGTGTGTGAAAATTCTGTGCATTGCTTTTAGTTATATTCTACTAGCCACCTAACTGCAAGGGAATATGGAAAACATAGTCAGTGTTGGTGCAGGAAGGATGGAAAACTGCTTGGACAACAGTTTTCCAGTCTCTGCAATAGCATACTTAATAACATTTTCTGGTATGTTTGTTAAATGTCTGTCTCCATCACTACATAATAAGCTTCATAAAGACAAATTTTATGTATATTTAGTAATTATGTTCAGCACTTAGTCTTCAAGAAAACATTTGTTAAAGAAATGAGTGGAAGAATTAAAAAGATTTAATATAGCAACAGTTTTAGAGATAACAAAACTGGGGCCTCAATATAGTTTACTTTCCTTTTCATATAATTCTCAAGAATAGAAGAGATACTAAAACCTACCTCTGCAGACTACTTATTCAATGTTCTACATAATTTTATCAAATTTATCAAGAAATTTCAGTGGCTAAAATTATAAATCTACTCAGATGGCATTGGTCTTTAGAAATATGGCAACATGAAAATAGCATATTAAAAAACACTCACCAGTTGTATTTACAAAGAGAAAGATTTAGTCTTTCTTTTTAAACATTTTTTTGTACATACATGTGAGGTACAGTGTGTTGTTTCATAAGCTTTAGTCATTAACATGGTTAGATTATCCTCAGATTCAACTTCCTCTGATAGCTATTTATAGGAATGTTCTTTGCCCAAATACTTAAATTCCAGTCATGAAAAGTCAGCATTCACCCCGTTTCTTTCCCAGGTTTATTGCTTGCCCAGCTCAAATGTGATGACCATCTTAAAATTTTCTCTTTCATAAACTCTTCCTTTTAATACCAGACTGGCTTTCTATGTAAATTTGGGGTTTATCTGCCTTCACTATATAATTCTCTAACACATTTAAGAATTTCTCCATAGCTGGAGGAAATTTGTTTATTGTGGTCATGTGCAAAACATTCCTCCAAAGACAATGTCACCTTCCAGTCATTGTAGCCATGGTGGCTATATGGTATAAAAACTTGTGTGTGTACAGTATGTTGTTGTTAGCTAAGAGCAGTGATGTATTTCCATGGTGGGAGAAGGATGGTGAGAAAGTCTGGAAGAAAGTTCAGACTGAAGATAGTGGAGCACCATCTCCATTTCTTTCTGACAAGGTCAACTTCAAGGGTGACCTTAACAACTTGTTCTTAGTCTAATGACACATTTAGATTAGAGTGCACAATGTACATGGTCTCCATTTTTACTTCAGTTCATTGCCAGATAAGATGCTTGATAGCTATCTCCACAGTAACCTTTCAGAATTCATTTATTTAGATGAATCGAAATAATGAAATGCCAAACGAATTAAGAATGATACTTTTTATATCAACTGAAAACAATTTAAATAGTCCATATGCATAAACTCTGTGACATGAATGATCTTTTCATTTCATGTTTTTTTAAAAAGTGAAGAATTTGTTAGTTACTATTGCTGTGTTTTTGTGTATAGAAGGGAAGAGAAATGACTGCAAACTGGAAATTCACAGCTACTCTTTTCCCTAGGAGTCTCATTAGACCTACCATAACTAGCAATACAATAAGAATACACAACTGGAAGGTCTATTTACATTTCTAATGTTTAAAAGCACAATTAAAAAAATTGTATTTTCTTTTAATTTTGAAAACTTTCAGCTTGAATTTCAGGAACATGTAAAGTAAAAACAAGGTCAACAGTTCTAAAATTGATATCTTCTTGTGATTTGCACAAAATAAGGTATCATTATTTGCATCTTTTCTCTTCTACTTCGTTCTTCCTCTGCCTCTTTTTTTTTTTTTTCGTGATGAATCCTACCTGCCTGCGACAGAAAGTAACTCAGCAGCTGCCTTCCACTAGATTTCTGGCAGAGGTTCATCCTCTGTGAAAACTCTGAAAACATCTTCTACATGTACCTCTTCTAGGTAAAGTCTAGGTGAGTATACAATGAATTTTGGCACCTCAAAAATGTATAGTTCTCAAACTGTTTCACATGTAAGTGTTTTTAAATTCTCACATAGGTTTCCTTAGGTGGGAACTATGTAATATCTCTCTTTCAAATCTCTCATAGCAGTTAATATAATGTTGTATGCATAGCAAGCATTCAATAAAGAGATATTGAATTGGATCAGTTAAATAGAATTGCTATTTACGACCCTGGAATTGCCTACTTTATTGACAAGAAGACTCTGGTACGAATGAAGCCTGATATTTGCTGAAAGGTTGCTGAAGGTCATTTCATCTAACTTTCCATTTATTCAAGATGGCTCCCAGCACTCTTTCGTGTTCAGTGGATAACTAATGTTGGACTACAACAGAGAAGTATGGGCAGATGAAATGCCATACTCATTATCATGTGTAAATGTCAACAGAGTTCATGTTTGAAAAAAAAACACCTTTTAATGTGAGAGTAGGCATTGGGCCATGCTTCCTCGTGTACCATCTGTCACATCACCTTTGAAGTCCTACGGAATCATCATCCTTTGAAGTCAGACACTCATCCTTCTATACAAAGGAAGCTGTTACATGCAGCAGCAGTGAAGAGATGAAAGTGTGCCTTAGCTATGCTGAATATACTGTCGGTATTTTAATTTAAAGAGCTAATATTCACCTTTGACATAGAAAATTGGCCTCTGGTTATAGCTCTTATATAAGTGTGTTTATAGCACATAAATGAAACCTTTCAGGTATTTTCTCCCAATGTAATAGTTTCAACAATAAACTTTTCTCATTAATGATCATTATAACATGATAACAGCTACAATAAACGACAATTAAAAAATCAGTAAAGATGACAAAGGCTCTCTCCTTGACCAAACTTTAGACAGGCTTCTCTGAGCCTGTTTTTGACTAGGTCTCATTCTTGGCCCCTGTCTTCAGCCTTCTGATAAAAGTTTAAACAAGAATTATGGTAAATTAGTTTACCTAGCATCTCCACTCTGATTTTTAATCACCCTTGATATCTGATCAAATCCATCCTACTCAACCCTTGATCATATGATAACCCTGGCCTGCCTTCAGCAAGAATCCAATTAAATCAGGTTAGCAAGAATTCCCCTACCCTAATGTCTCTCTTTAGTAATTTTTCATCCACTGACTCACCTCAGTCCATTCATTGGCTATAAATCCCCACCTGTCCTTGTTATATTTGGGATTGAGCTCAGTTCTATATCTGTGGTCTCTGTTTCCCTATTGCAATAGTTTCTAAATAATATCTGATTTTACTCCTTTAACTGCTATCTAGCTCCAGTTCTTTTTAACAAAGCAAATACTTCCATTGTTAGGTAAGATGACTAAAGAAAAATATGGTATACAGGATTAGGACTTTCCGTCTATAGCTATGTCTGTGATATTAAAATTGTTTCAATTTATCAGGAGAAAAATTAGGTTTTCAAAGAAAGAAATGTATTCTGTGTATTTTCTTTCTCTACCAGAAGATGTATTACCAATCAGAATATATTTATTGGGTGCCTCTTATGTATCACGCAATATGTTAAAACCTAGGTGCAAAAAATTAAATATATGGAAACCCACTCCTTCTATGAATACTTGGCCTGGTGATGAATCTAACTAATAAACATAAATGAAATATACAACAAAGAGGTGCAACAGTAAGCTGCTACAGACATTAATATTTTTTGGAAGAGGTTGAAAGAAATTTTTCCAAAGATGGTAACATTTCAGCTTACGTAGCAGGTAAATAGAATTTCCTACAAAAAGTGAAATGGTTAGGAATTGAGGAGAACAAAAGGGAAAAAAGAAAGATAGAATTGAGAGCATTCTAGGCACAGAGACTGCAAGAGAAAGCACAAGTGTAAGATATATTTTGGTCAGGATCCCATAAAGTGGTGAAAAAATGTGCATTATCAAGTCATGTCCTTAAAACTACTCAAAACTCAGAATTTTATAGACATTTTCTACTTTATTTTTTATGTAAATAAAAGTTGAAGTCTTTAGCTTAAGATACAATATGCACTGCTGTCTTCAATACAATTCAAAATATACAAACCAACGTTTTCCCCAGTCAACACTAATTAACACACAAAAGGACTCAGCATGTTTCAAAAACAAGGTGATTAAGATTATTATTTAGTGAATACAGGGCAGAGTGAGAAAGCTTCCATTTTTTAAAAAAACAATGAACTCCTATAAAAGTATGGCAGTAATATGGAGGACTGAGAAATTGAAGAAACATGCTGGAAAAAGTCCTGCAAATCTGACTTGGAGAGCATTGATAAGTTCACAAGAAAGCAAATGGGATCTCTAAAGAAAAATAAATAAATATAAAAACTAACTACATAAATAAATGATAATAACTTAAAGCAAGAAGGAATTGTAGACAAAGGAGATGGTGACCCTAGGGTAAAAGTCACCAGTGCTGGGATCCACAAAATATTCTATGGTTTCTGCAAAGTTAAGAAGTTGAATCGAAGACCAAAAAATAAGCTGGTATACTCAAAATGCATAAAAACAATGTCAGGTCAATGTCACCTCCTGGCTCTCAACTGACCCAAGAACAAAGCTTCTGTAGATAAGGTGTACAGCATTCCACAGAATAATTCCAATAAAATATAACTCTCAACCACAGATCAACAAACAAAGAAGTAAACAAGTCACTAGCAATAAGAGCAAGAATAATAGTGATAATAAAAAGAAACAATTTAGACTCCAGAGCTTCACAAATTGAAGTTATTAAAATAGATTATAAATTAGTTATTCATCAAATGTTAACAAAAATAAAATATACAATTCCAACAATATTATGTATATTCAACATTATGCTGCCATTGTAATTCATAGACAAAAACATAAGTAAAATAATTACTATGAAAATTAAAAAAGCAAAAACCTGTCATAAATCAAGAAATATCTACATAAAATTCTGCAAATGATCTATAGAAAAATAGCATTACAAAGGGAATTTAGCAATGTATCTAGATATAAGATCAATTACAGAACTCATTTACACTTTAATATACTTGTAACAATATAATAAGATATTAACATAATTTAGAACAGAAATTTAAAAATATTCAGAAATCTTGAAACACATTTACCACAACACATGCATGACCTTTATAAAAATAATTTTAAATTTGATGGAAAATCATTAGAGGAGACTTAGATAAATAGATATACCATACTCATGAGGAAAACAATGTCAAAACATGTCAGTTCTTCCTAAATTAACTATTCCAATCAAAATAGCAAGAAAAATCTATATTATACTTGCTAAGATTTCTCTAATGTGTGTGTGTAAGAGCAAAGTCACACCAATAGCCAAGATACTTTCAAAGAAAAGATTGAAAGAAAGTGAGCCAAAATGCCAGGTATGGGTCAAGCTTTATTAAAGGAGAAGAATCTGCCGGGCTGCCCTCAACATGGAGAGTAGCAGCTAGCTTTGAGGTGGGAGGGCTTCTATAGGCTGTAAGGAAAGCTGATGTAATCAGGGAGGGGTTTGGTGCTGGAGTGGAAGATACGGCTGGCTGATGCAATCAGACGGAAGGTTGCACCCATGCAGAAGGAGAGGAGTTTCTATTTCTCAGAAACGTGGAGGTTTCTCCTAAGGGAAAGGCTGGCAGCCATTTTGTGCTCAGTGTGTGTAAAA
Source organism: Galeopterus variegatus (assembly GCF_000696425.1). Classification (NCBI taxonomy): domain Eukaryota; kingdom Metazoa; phylum Chordata; class Mammalia; order Dermoptera; family Cynocephalidae; genus Galeopterus; species Galeopterus variegatus. The sequence goes on along the minus strand of NW_007726393.1, from coordinate 680,675 downwards.
TGGCACCCATCACATCCAAGACAGCACCAGTCACTTCCAAAATCCATCAAAGATAAATTAAGACATAGCGATTATGGCAATTTACTTGTTCTGGGACAGACAAATTGATAAATGGACAAACTGACCCATGGAACAGAACTGGAGGACCAGAAACGGACTCAGACAGAGATGGAAGCTTGATTTGTACAGAGATGATATTGTATACAACTGGCAAAAAGAAAAAAGAAAAAAAAAAAATGGAACTCTGAAAAAGTGGGTGGATATAATATTTTGTTATTTTTTTGATATTTTTAAAATGTTTTATTTATTTATTTATTTTTTACTATGTATGTTTAAGTTTTAATTCTTTAATTGTTGCTAAATATCTCTCATGGAAACTTGCTAATAAATTACAGTACCATTAAAAGCCTTATGAACTTGTGTCTTTTTTTTTTCCCCCACTATATATTTTCTTTCTTTTAATTGAAACATAGTTGATTGTACATATCTGTGGGGTACAACATTGAATATCAATAACTGCATGTGATATTTGAGGCTTAAACCAGGATAATTAGTATATTCAACATTATACATTGTAACTGATTTTTGTACCCTTTTACCAATTCTCCCCTTATCCTCCTACCACTCCCCCAATCCCAATTCTGGTAACCTCAGTTCTGTTCTCTCCTTTTCAAAGTTTAACATATAATTGTTTTTGTTGTATCCTTCTTTCTTTTTTATTTGTTTATTTTTTAGCTCCTACTTAAAAATGATGGCATAGTATTTCTTTTTTTGTGCCTGGCTTATTTCACTTAATGATTTTCTCTAAGTTCATCCATGTTGCTACAAATGGAATTATTTGATTATTTTTTTATGGCTGAGTAGTATTCTATTGTGTAAATATATCACATTTTGCATTCGTCTGACGATAAGCATTTAGGTGGTTTCAGACTTTTGGCTACTGTAAACAGAGCTGCAATAAACATGGGAGTACAGGGATCCCTTCCACATGAAGATTAACATTCCTTTGGGCATATACCCAGTGATGGAATTGATGGATGATATGGCAGTTCTATCTGCAATTGTCTGAAGAACGTTCATATACCATTTGCCAAAATGGCTGCACCAATTTACCATCCCACCAACAGTCAGGAGGGTTTCCCTTTGTCTGCATCCGCAGCAGCATTTGTTATTCTCTTTGTTTTGGATAATAGCCAGTCTAATTGGGGTGAGATGGCATCTCAATGTGCTTTTGATTTGCATTTCCCCAATGATTAGTGATGTGGACTTATTTATTTATTTATTTTTTTAACTAAGTTGTTTCAGTTCCTTCTTTTCTGGATAATAATCTTTTCTCAGATGCATAATTTGCAAATATTTTCTCCCACTCTGTAGATTGTCTTTTTGCTTTGTTAATTGTTTCTTGCTGTGCAGAAACTTTTTAATTTGATATAATACCATTTGTTTATTTTTCCTTTTGGTTCCTATGATTTGGGGGTCATGTTCATAAAGTCTTTGCCCAGTGAAGTATCTCCCCTATGTTTTCTTTTATGAGTTTTACAGTTTTGGGACTTATATTTAAGACTTTAACTCATTTTGAGTTGATTTTGGTATATGGTGAGAGGTATGGGTGTAGTTTCATTACTCTACACATGGATGTCCAGTTTTCCCAGCACCATTTATGGAAGAGGAAGTTTTTTCCCCAATTTATGTTCTTGGTGCCTTTGTTGAAGATCAGTCAGTTGTAGGTATGTGGATTGATTTCTGGGTTCTCTATTCTGCTCCATTGGTCAATGTGTCTGTTTTTATTCCAGTATCTTGCTGTTTTGGTTACTACAGCTTTGTAGTATAATTTGAAGTCAGGTGGTGCTATGCCTCTGGCTTTATTTATTTATTTATTTATTTATTTATTTATTTATTTATTCTCAAGATTGCTTTGGCTATTCAGGGTCTTTTGTTGTTCCATATGAATATTAAGATTGCTTTTTCTATTTCTGTGAAGAATGTCACTGGTATTTTGATGGGAATTGTGTAGAATCTGTAGGAAACTTTGGATAGAATGGACATTTGCACATCATTAATTTTTCCAATGTGAGATCATGAAATGTCTTTCCATCTTTTTGTGTCCTTTTTACTTTCTTTCAACAGTGATTTGTAGTTCTCATTCTAGAGATCTTTCACCTCCTTGGTTTACTTTATTCCTAGGCATTTCATTTCTCTGATGATGATTAAAAATGAGCTTGCTTTCTTGATTTCTTTTTCTGCTAGTTCATTGTTGGAGCATAAAATTGCTACTAATTTTTGCATGTGATTTTGTATCTTGCAACTTTACTGAAATTGTTCATCAACAGTAAGATGTATTTGTAGAATGTTTAGGCTTTTCTCTATATACAATCATGTCATCTGCAAACAGGGACAACTTGACTTTGTCTTTTCCAATCTGGATGC
>NW_007726393.1:676934-677933 GCF_000696425.1 Galeopterus variegatus | reverse complement strand
ATAGAATGGACATTTGCACATCATTAATTTTTCCAATGTGAGATCATGAAATGTCTTTCCATCTTTTTGTGTCCTTTTTACTTTCTTTCAACAGTGATTTGTAGTTCTCATTCTAGAGATCTTTCACCTCCTTGGTTTACTTTATTCCTAGGCATTTTATTTCTCTGATGATGATTAAAAATGAGCTTGCTTTCTTGATTTCTTTTTCTGCTAGTTCATTGTTGGAGCATAAAATTGCTACTAATTTTTGCATGTGATTTTGTATCTTGCAACTTTACTGAAATTGTTCATCAACAGTAAGATGTATTTGTAGAATGTTTAGGCTTTTCTCTATATACAATCATGTCATCTGCAAACAGGGACAACTTGACTTTGTCTTTTCCAATCTGGATGCTATTTATTTGTTTCTCTTGCCTGGTGCTCTGGTTAGTACTTCCAATGCTATATCAAATAGGAATGGTGAGAACGGGCATTTTTGCCTTGCTCCTGTTCTTAAGTGAAAAGCTTTCAAATTTTCATCTCTCAGGATGAGATTGCTGGTGAGTTTGTCATATATGGCTTGTATTGTGTTGAGATACTTTCTTCCTATGTCTGAATTGCTGAATGTTGTTATCATGAAGGGATGTTGAATTTTGTCAAATGCTCTTTCTGCATTTATTGAGATAATTATATGGACTTTGTCCTTGATTTTATTGATGTGGTGTATCACATTTATTGGCTTGCATATGTTGAAACATTCTTTCATCACTGGGATGAATCCCACTTGTTCATGGTGTATATATATATTTTGATGTGTTGCTTTATTCTGTTTGCTAATATTTTATTGAGAATTTTTGCATCAGTGTTCATCAGAAATATTGGCCTATAGTTTTCTGTTTTTGTTGTGTCTCTGATTTTTGTATGAATGGGATATTTGCCTCATAGAATGAGTTTGGGAAAATAGCTTCTGTTTCATTTTTTGGAATAATTTACAGAGAATTGATACTAGTGGCGCTAAAG
>NW_007726393.1:675609-676852 GCF_000696425.1 Galeopterus variegatus | reverse complement strand
TTCTGTTTGCTAATATTTTATTGAGAATTTTTGCATCAGTGTTCATCAGAAATATTGGCCTGTAGTTTTCTGTTTTTGTTGTGTCTCTGATTTTTTATGAATGGGATATTTGCCTCATAGAATGAGTTTGGGAGAATAGCTTCTGTTTCATTTTTTGGAATAATTTACAGAGAATTGATACTAGTGGCGCTAAAGGTTTGGTGAAATTCACCAGTAAAGCCATTCAGTTCTGGGCTATTATTTATTGGGAGACTGGTCATTACTGTTTCAATCTCATTGCTTGTTATTGGTCTGTTCAGGTTATCTGTGGCTTCTTGGTATAGTCCTGGTAGTTTGTATGAATCCAAACATTTATCTATTTCCTTCAGGTTTTCAAATTTGTTGGCTTATAATTGTTTATAATAGTCTCTAATGATTCTTTGTACTTCTGTGATATCAATTGTAATGTCCTCCTTTTTCATTTCTGATTTTTGTTATTTGGGTCTTCTCTCTTTTTTTGTCAATGTAGCTAATGGTTTGTCTATTTTGTTTACCATCTCAAAAAAACAACTTTTTTTCATTTATCTATTGTATTGTTTTTTGTGTCTCTATTTCATTTAGTTCTGTTCTGACATTAATTATTTCTTACCATCTACTAATTTTGGGATTGGATTGTTCTTGTTTTTTTTTTTTTTTTTCAGTTCTTTGAGGTGTAGTATTTGGTTATTTATTTGAAATCTTTCTATTCTTTTGATGTAAGCATTTATCACAATAAATCTTCCATTTAAGTACTGCTTTTTCAGTATCCCACAGGTTTTGGTATGATGTGTCCTTATTTTCAGTAGCCTCAAAAAATTTTTTGATTTCCTGTTTATTCTTCTTGGACCTATATGTCCTTCAGGAGCACATTGTTTAATTTCCATGTATTTATATAGTTTCCAGAGTTTAGTTTGTTATTGATTTCAGTTTTAATCTTTTATGGTCTGAAAAGATATTTGAAATGAATTCATGTTTATTTTTAAATTTGTTGAGACTTGATTTGTGACCTAATATGTGATCTATCCTGGAGAATGTTCCATGTGCTGATGAGAAGAATGTATATTCTGTAGTTGTTAGGTGAAATATTTTGTAGATATCTGCCAAATCCAACTGGTCTATAGCATAGTTTAAATCCTGTGTTTCTCTATTGATTTGTTGCTTAGATGATCTGTCCAGTGATGAGAGAGGGGTTCATGTTGGGATTTATTGGATCTATCTCTTTTTT
>NW_007726393.1:673056-674891 GCF_000696425.1 Galeopterus variegatus | reverse complement strand
TGATTTGTTGCTTAGATGATCTGTCCAGTGATGAGAGAGGGGTTCATGTTGGGATTTATTGGATCTATCTCTTTTTTAGGTCTGGTAGTGTTTGCTTTATATATCTGGGTGTTCCAGAGTTGGGTGCATATATATTTATGATTGTTTTGTCTTCTTCCTGTATAGACTCCTTTATCATTGTGTAATGGCCTTCTTGGTGTCTTTTTGTGTTTTTTGGCTTGAAATCTATTTTATATGATATAAGAATAGCTACTCCTGCTTGTTTTTAATTTCCATTTTGTGGTACATCTTTTTCCATCCCTTCACTGTTAGTATGTGTGTGTCATTACAGGTGAAGTGAGTCTCTTGACAACATATAGTTGGGTCTAGCTTTTTAATCCAGTCAGTCTGTGTCTTTTGAGTGGGACATTTAATACATTTTCATTTAGGATTATTACTGAAAGTTATTGACTTTCTCCTGGCATTTTGTCAATTTTTGTTTGGATATTTTAAGTATATTTTATTCCTTTCTTCCCATTTTATTGGTTGCCTTCCATGCATATTGGTTTTTGAGGTAGTTAGATAAAGTTTCTTTCTCTTTTATTGGCATTTTTCTTCTACTAATGGGTTTTGTTCTTTCTTGTGCATTATGGTAGTGATTATTATTTTTCAGATTCCACCTCAGGTATGCTGTCATGCTGTCATGTATAACAGCATAATTCCCCCTATTGATTGAGTCACTGGGTGGTGGATCTTCACTTGCTCGTTGCTTTCTTTGGGTTTCATTATTGACTCTCTTTCTGTCTGTACCAATGAGTGGTCAGTGGGACACTTATAAGGCAGTGGTAGATGCTGATATGGTAGTGAGCTGTGCATGGGGCAGCAGTTGCCGTATGGACCACTTGCTCAGCACCAGTGTCTGCAGCAGCAACAAGGAGCACTGCTACTGGTGAGGTTGCTAGCATGCTGGTGCCGTCAGTCAGGCTGGCAGGCAGGGCCACTTCCAGGGGGCCAGCGAGGTTGCTTATGCTGGTGGTGTCAGTCAGATGGGCCGGTAGAAATGTTTAAAATGTTTAGCTAACATCATACTTATTTTCAGTTGTATTAAAGTCATAAATGTAAATATCAAAAATGATAAACTCTTGGAAGAAGACATAGAAGTACAACTTTACAACATCAGATTATGAAAGAATTTCTTCAACTAGATACAAATTTTACAAGACATAACAGAAACTGTAATAGACTATATTAAAAATTAGCAAGTCTTACTTATCAGAAAACCACCAAAAAGAATGTAAAGCCAAAACTTACAGAAAATGATTCTAACCCGTATAACTCATAGATAACTTGTGCCTAGAATATAAAAAAAAATGTATAAATTATTCCAGAAATAATGAAAAAATGCACAGGCATTTTTAAAGAAGAGATAAATAAAAGTGGGCAATAAACATACACAGAGATACCATTTTTTAATCCAGAAAATCAACAAAAATTTATGCAAAACTATCAAAAATGTATGAGAATGTGGTGCAACAGTATCTTCTACCACTGCTGGTGTCAGTGCTAATGAGTACAATATCTGTGGGAAACCATTTGACACTCTTCTTGCAAAGTTATACATCTGCATTACTGTTACTCATCAGGTCTTCTACATACATACTAGAGATTCTCTAGCCTGTGCACACAAGAAATACACAAGGATATTCTTTCTGCAATGTGGCAAAAGCAGCATAACAATAGAAAAAGATGAGAACAATCCATGAGCCCATGAGCAAGAGAATAGATAAATATAGTATGCCTACTCAATAAATATTAGAAAGTAGAGACAACATACAAACTAAAATAACTCACAAATG
>NW_007726393.1:672134-672823 GCF_000696425.1 Galeopterus variegatus | reverse complement strand
TTTGTCAGTGGTCTTCAGAGAACTGGTCAATCCATATTTTCTGACAAATAATTCCCTTAAAAATGAAGACCAAAATAGCTTGTGTAACATGGACAGAACTGAACACTCCAACAAGATAATGGTCTCCTATGGTCAGAGAAAATAAGTATCAAGGAAAGGAGGACACATTTATTTTCAAGGCAGGAGACTACTATTCAAACAAAATGCCCAAATTCATTTTCATTAATACTATTAGAACAAAACATTTTATGGCAAAAAATGAAAAGTAAGTAAACAAAATTAACTAGAGCCCAGTGTTGAGCTCTGTGGGATTCTTCCGACTTAGGGTTAAGTATTCCTAGCAAAAAATAGTTAGCAAAAATGGAATTAGAAAAGTCTACAGTTTGCAAGAAAGTTTGCATTTAGATTTTTCATAAACTTTGTGTCTAGAGACTGCCTTTCTCTCTGACTTATTTTAGATTTTAATGGCTCTGTGCTCCCATTGGCTAACAATGGCAAATTTTAGTGTGTGCCTATCTGGAGAAACAGAATTTACTTGACCATTGAGGAGTGATGTAAACTAATCCAGGTTGTAAGACTTAAGTCAGCATAAAAATCCTTCTTTTTTTTTTTTTTTCCTTTTTTGTCTTTTTTTTCATGACTGGCAACGGATCGCAACCCTCAGTGTCGCGCCCGTACTGGACCGGGAC
>NW_007726393.1:671650-671984 GCF_000696425.1 Galeopterus variegatus | reverse complement strand
GTTCTTCCTTTTGTTTTGTCTCAAATACTGGCAATTGTTTCTACTTTCCTGCATAGATATAGCCTTAGATAACAGACTCCCAGAAATGCTGAGCAATTCTAAAATGCAGATAGAACAGAACAATGAGAAGTGTTTTCTTCCTCTAACACAGGTAGATATTGTTCCAAAAGGCATTTTTATTCTAATATCTATATCTCACTAATGTTTATCCATTGTTAGCAGAAGCCATGGGATTTGGAAATTATTACTGAGGTTTCTAGAAATCTAAATCAAAATGCCACAGTTGTCAATGGTTTCTTGCAAAGCACGTGAAGCTGAAAACAAAACAAAAAAA
>NW_007726393.1:669011-670933 GCF_000696425.1 Galeopterus variegatus | reverse complement strand
AAAAAAATACTTTCCATCTTCTGAGAAGATTCCACATGTCATCAGCACTATTTGAAAAGATGTAATTATCCAACTCTCATACTCCATGTTTAATTGCACAATTCTAAAGAACAGTTTATATTGAATCACCATATTTTTAACTAATGAATGTTTTTCAAATCTTTACGTTCTTTTTTAAAAAAGTATTCAATTCGGCTTTCAATGACATATGGAATCCTGCTAAGCCACAGTGTTTATACTAACTTTCCCTAAAGTTAATAACATCTCTCTTATTCCTACTTCTGATTCACACATGTTTTGGTCATGCTGTTCTCATGATCCGGAATGATATGTATCCATCCTTCAAATCAAATCTGTCCTTCAGAGTCATTCAAGGTTCACCTTCTCCAAGTTATTCCCCTTCCTCTTCTGCCCTCGGCACTTGTCTCTTGGCCTGTGGTATTTGGTTCACACTGAAGGGCTGCTGCTTGCTATGTTTGTATCTGATAATAAGAACTAAATCAGAACTCCCCCAAAAGTAAGCATTACCTGAATACTTTTCTCTATGGCTTACATAGAACCTAACACAGGTATGGCCACATGTCAGGACCAGTTGAGGAACTGAACTGAATGAAAATGAATAGAATATTAGAATTAAATGGAAACAGATTTCTTTTCAAGGTACCGAAAAATTTTCAAACAGAATTTTTTACAATTGTATTTTTCAGATTTTATTTTCTAGAGTAATAGTGCTTCTTACATAAGTTATAGTATTTTCTTAGCAGTTGATATCTTGAACTACTTTTGAGTTGATTTCTTCAAACATACATCAAAATCCCTAGAGAAATGCATAGCCAGTGAATACGGCAAAAAGAAAAAAATATATATTTACATTAAATGGAAAATCTCATTTAACTCAAATATCTATGCATTATATGAGATTTAGAAGTTGGCTAGACTATCCCTTCATTTCTCTGATACTGACTTGAGGTGACCTTTAACAGGATGCCGGTTATTCAGTGCCTGTTTGATGATCTCCATCTCCCCAGTGAGTGGCCTCTGATCTTTCAACCCTGAGTGTAGCTGAAAGCCAAAGGAGAGACTCAAACTCTTCAAAGCTTTCAGTAGTTGATTCCTAATATCTTGATCATAGGGTGCTTACTCAGATTCTCTTTTATCTGAGTCTCTTTCAAATGCTTTATAAACCAATTACTAATTCAGGTTCTTTTTCTGCAATTATAATTGAATTTCATAATATCTACTCTCATATTTATCTCTAATGGTCCATGAGTCTTGATGGATTTTTGATGTGGCCGGTGCCATTGTGCACACAATAAGCACCAACACAAAATAGCCACCAGCCTCATCTTCTACTCCAGCACCAAGCCCCTCCCCCTTCCCTCTACGAGAAGTCTCCTGACTTAGAAACAACTTTCCAGCTTCTGCATCAGTGCAGTTCTGCACCCAGTTACACCAACCTAATGGTCACTCCCCCCGTACATTTCATGCCCCAAAGCTAATATAAACTCTTGCAAACCCATTGTTGGGGCTGTCCCCATTTTCAGGGCAGTCCTGGGCTGCCTGCCACTTTGAGCACAGCCTGGCAGATTTTCTTCCTTTATTTAATAAAGCTTAAACGGTACCCAGCATGTCGGCTCACTTTCTTTCATTATGGAGCCGAAACCTGGGAAGGGTTTTGACCAGCGTTGTGGACAAGCACCTCTCTCTTGGGATAATTGGCTCTTGGCCACCCTTCCCAGACCTGCCAGAAATGGGTACACTCTGGACTCTCTCTCCTTTTGCTGTTTCAGATCAATGTATCCAACATTGGCCTCAATTCAGGGTGAGTCAGTGGGTCTGTCCTGCCTACTTCTATGGGTTCCACTGACTACTCTCTATTACTCTGGTCTCTACGAAGAAGCCCAGGTGCCTGGCTGAGGGAA
>NW_007726393.1:662471-668383 GCF_000696425.1 Galeopterus variegatus | reverse complement strand
TTTCTCTCTCTTCCCCACACCTGGCCTCCAGACACTCATCCTCAGCCCAACTCCTCCCCTTTTCCCCCTTTGTCAGGTAACAAACCCACCTCAGCTCTGGCCTTTTATAACCCTTCCATGAAGTGGCTGGCATGGAAGGAATTGTCTGAGTCCATTTACAGGGAGCAGGTCTGGATGGTGGCTTAGGTACATGCTCAAAATAATAGGCAGCCTGTGGGAGCTGTTGTTGTTCCTTGCATGGACCCAAATTGGAACTACCAGGCTGGCCACGGGGATCAAGATCTCCAGGAAAATATGATCACACACCTAATTCATGGCCTCCAAAGGCTACTCACAAGTCAATCAATTGTGAAAAGCTTAGAGAGATCATGCAGAGATCCACTGAAAATCTCAGCAAGTTCCTTACCCATCTCTCTGAGGCTTTACATGAATACACATGTGTAGAACCAAACTTCCTTGCAGGCATGGCCCTCTTACACTCTCATTTCATTACCCAATCAGCCTCTGATATTCAAAAAACTATAAAAGAGATCAGGTCAAATACCAGCTCCTTGCTAATGCCATCCATGGCTCACATACTCCAAAGCCAGCTGTCTCTAGGGGCAAGTCACCCAGGAACTGCTTCAAGTGTAGTCAATCAGGCCACTTGGCACAGGCCTGTCATAACCCATTCTCACTATAAGCAGCCAGGTCACTGGGGGATTGACTGTGCCACCTGCCAGAGAGGGAGTGGCCCAGTCCCCAACCTACAGCCTTTGGATTCATGGCCATCCCTACCAGAGCTACTAGGCTTTGCTCAGGAGGAGGACTGACGATGCCCGAGGCCTGAGGCCCCCAGGGAGATCACCATGCATGAGCCCACAGTAACTCACTTCATAGCAGGTAAGTTGATCTCTTTTGTCATTGATACAGGGGCCATTTACTCTACCCTTCCTGAGTATGCAGGACCAACAACCCCATCCTCTATCACAATAGTAGGGGTCACGGGATCAGAATACAGCCCACAGATCACTTAACCCCTTTCCTGCACCCTTCATCACACCCAATTCACACACAATTCTTAATATTGCCTCAATGCCCAACCCCCTTACTGGGACAGGACATTCTTTTCAAATTCAAAGCTACCCTTACCCTAAACTCTTTAACTCCAGCTATAAAACTCCTGTTACAGGCCACACCCAGACCTGGCCCCTGAGGCTTCCACCTTCCCCTTCCCCTCGGACAAGGTCAACCCCTAGTATGGGACACTTCTTCTCCCTCCATTGCTATGCACCATTCCCCTATCCTTGTTAAATTGTGGAACCTATCTTTGTTCCCTGATGTTCCACAGTATCCCATTGCTAACAAACACCTAATAGGATTAAAACCCTTTGTACAAAAACTCCTTTCTTCTCATCTCTCACAGCCTTCCCACTTGCCTTTCAAAACACCCATCCTTCCAGTTATAAAGCTTAACAGCTCATACCATTTAGTGCAGGACTAATCCTGACATGCGCCATTCCCAACAACTTACTTGAACAGTACTGCCTCAGGGGTTTCAGGATAGACCCCACTTTCTGGCCAGTCCTTAGCTCAAGACTTATCTGAACCCCTCCCAACCTTTAGCACTTTAATACAATATGTGGATGACCTCCTCCTTTGTAGCCCCTTCTATGAGGATTCACGGGCCCACACTGTTGCTCTCCTTAATATCCTGGCCTCTGGTGGATATCAAGTGTCCCCAGCAAGGCCCAATTTTCTTCTTCTTCAGTTCAAAAGTCTAATTTCTGAACTCCCTACTCCTACCACAAAGGGTGAAATCCTTTCTTTCTTGGGGCTTGCAGGGTATCCGCGCCTATGTATTCCTAACTTTGGCATGCTATCAAAACCACTTTAGGGGGCAGCCAAAGGGAATCCCGTCATTCCCTTAGATCCCACAAAGCTCATTCATTCTCTCTTCCAGTGATTAAAAGCTGCTCTCCTCACAGCCCCAGCTCTATCTCTCCCAAACCTATCTCATCCTTTTATCCTATTTGTCACTGAAACCCAAAGATTGGCAGTCAGGGTTTTGGGACAAAAGGCAGGAGATATTTTCTCCCCAGTTAAAACCTCTCTAAATAACTAGACACCACATCTCAAGAATGGGCCCCTGCTTACCGGCCTTGGTGGCAGCAGCCCTTTTAGCATAAGAAAGCTCTAAACTAACTTTTAAACAACAAACAGTCAAGACCTTCTCAGACATAAGGCCGAGTCAATTCTCTCCCCTTCCTGCCTACAACTTATTCACCTTACTTTCATTGAGAATTCCCAGTTTTCCTTCAAACCTTGTCCTTCCCTTAAATCCAGCCACTCTCATCCCAAAACACTCATGACCCTTAAAACATAACTGCATGGAGGCTTTAGACCTCTTTCTCAATCCCTTTCCACACATCTCCCCACATCTCATTACACGGTTCATAGATGGGAGCGCCACCTCCATACCCATGCCCCAGGCAGATTATGCCATAGTGAATCTAACACAAGCTATTGAAGCTGTGCAACTCCCAAAGGAGGTTGGGGTTATACGCTGCAGAGGACAGCAAACCTCCAGCGACCCCATAGCCCAGGGAAAGGAACTGGCAGATCTAACCTCAAAGCAGGCTGCTTAATCACCAGGCCCCCACTCTTCCTCTCCTGCTCAGGTCCTTCTCATGGCCCCTCTTCTCTTATCCCAATACACACCCCAAGAAATACAACACCTCCAATGGTTGGGACCACAGAGAAAGGACAACTGCTATACTCTCTCCATTCGCTATGTCCTCCCTACCACACAAGCTGAGCAAATCCATTTAGATTTCTATAATTCAGTTCATATAGGCTATGAACCCCTACTATACCTTCTTCAGCCCTTATATTACTCTCCCTTCATGGCCAAGTTATTAACACAAGTCACTAAAAACTATCCTTTGTGTACTCGTTGCTCCATTCCTTTCCTACCCACCAGGCCAGAGGTTACACTCCTGGCCAGGACTGGCAAATTGACTTTACTCACATGCTTCCACACAAAAGGACAGGCTATCTTCTAACCTTAGTAGATACCTTTTCAGGATGGATTGAGGCTTTTCCCTGCACTTCAGAGGATGCTACAGCAGTAACGCATGCTCTCACCTCAGAAATCATCCCTCGTTTTGTCCTACCCGCCAGTCACTCACTCACCTACAAGCTGCCCCCTGCAAGCCCACAGGCCTCAGCACCTTCAAACTTATGTACAGCAGACACTTCACTCTCACACCTCTCCCTTCCAGCTCATTGCCTTTAGGCCAGTATCTCCCTACTCTTTTGTTCATTAAGGATCATCTTAGGGAACAGGCCAACCTTCTATTACCTCATCCTTCCCCCACTACCTCCTCAGACTTTAAACTGAGCCCAGGACAGCAAGTGTATATTAAAACCCGAATCCTAAAGCTTCTCCTGCCATATTGGGAAGGGCCTTACACAGCACTTCTCACCACCCCCGCAGCAGCAAAAGTACTAAGAAAGGTCCCCTTGGTATCACTTATCCTTGGTAAAACTAGCACCTGAGACTTTACTCAAAAATTTGTTAACACCAAGCCAGAGGGGTCCCTCTACTCAACCCCCAACCCAACATCTCCTCACACTTCGTGCATTTTAGGACCCACAAAACTGAAAATCTCCAAGACCTCCGCTCTTCCCCCAATCTCAGAAGAAGGATGATCTTTCCCCCGGTGATTATCCTCTCACTCTTGCAGGCCGCTTCACATCCCTCGCACAAGAGCTACTACTATACTATCTGTTCTAGTACTTGCTACAGGATTGGCAGCAGCTGCCCCAAAAGATTGTAACATTATAGGAAGATTTCTCCTGGCCTCCTTCACCTCCTATCGGTAGGATGCTTCTTAGCAATTTCACTGTGACAATGTCCCCTTTAAATTCTTTTGGCTCCTAACCCTTCCCATCCTTCCCATGTTTTTCCTCCTATCTCAATGCTCCCCCTTACCTGGAACATGGAGTTTCCAGGTCTGCAGGGACGATGTAGCCTCAGCAAATCAGACTGGTCCCCGAGCGACTCATCTGTCTCCCACTTTCACTCTCACACCTCTCCCTTCCAGCTCATCCCCTATAGGCAAGGCTCTCCCTACTCTTTTGCTCATTAGGGATCTTCTTAGGGAGCAGGCCAACCTTCTCTTACCACATCCTTTCCCCATCACCCCCTCAGACTTTAAACTGAGCCTGGACAGCAAGGAGGTTCCAGGTCCGCAGGGATGATACAATCCTCAACAAATCAGACTGTTCTCTGAGCAACTCATTTGTCTCCCACTTCGTGAGAAACCTTTTGTGGTCACCCCCTCCCTGTTCATGCAGCCTGCAACGTTTCCACAAACGTCTCTTCACTTTCCTCTAATCTCACCTCAGTGGGGACTGTCAGCATTGTGCGGGGCCTGCCCATGCTCTGCCTCACTAACACCAAACGCTACCACTCACTTACCCCTCCTCATCCATGCCCTAAAACCAGAATATATTTCCTTTGTAAAACTACGTTATTCTCTTGCTTGCCCCCCTTTCATATTCTTTTGGCTAGTCCCTGACATCACCCTCCAGAAAGATGGAGAGATGGAGATGGGACTGGGACTAACTTCGGTCCCCCCTCTCAGGAAGTGCCCCCCACTCTGGAAGGGCACTAATTATACCTTTTAATTGGGGCAGGGATCCTTCCTGCAACTGGAACTGGCATAGTGGGCCCTGCAACTGCCTCTCAATTCTACAAAAAATTCTCAGCAGAACTAAGCATAGACAGTATCTCCTCCCTCCAGTGACAGGTCACCTCACTCATGACAGTCAGTCAACAGTTGCTTTACAGAAACATCAGGCCTTTTACTTCCTTACAGCCAAGAAGGAAGTCACCTGCCTCTTCTCAGGGGAGGAATGCTGTTATTATGTAAATGAGTTTGGGGTGATCTCAACCAACTTAAGACATTTTACCGAACCCTTGGATACCCTGCTAGGACCCCCAACTGTGCCTCATCCTACTTTTTGGTCCCTCTTTCTTTTGGTGTTTCTCTAATTTCTTGCAGGAAAGTATACAGGCTTTCACCAACCAAAAGGCCACCAAATTGTTTCCACGAGGAGGATCTCAGCCCCTCAGAATCAGTGACACTTCCCTGGAGGAATGAAGCCTCCCCACATGAAATCAGTACCCTACCACCTAATTGTTTTGCCCACCAGCATAAATCTTTTATTTTTTCATATCTTCACCCATCTCCAGCAGGAAGTAGCTTCAGAAGAATAAGACCTCCACCCTTTTCCCTTCTTCTTATACTTAAAAGGCAGGAATGATGGACTTTGGGTGTGGCCAGTGCCATTGTGCACACAAGAAGCACCAGCACGAAATAGCCGCCAGCCTAGTCTTCCACTCCAGCACCAAGCTCCTGCTCACTTCCCTTTATGAATAGCCTCCTGACTGAGAAACAACTTTCTTGCTACTGCATTGGCACAGTTTTCCACCCAGTTACATCAACCTAATGGTCCCTCCCCTCATACAATTCATGCCTAAAAGCTAATATAAACTCTCACAAACCCATTGTTGGGGCTGTCTCTATTTTCAGGGCAGCCCTGGGCTGCCTGCCACTTTGGGCACAGCCTGGCAGATTTTCTTCATTTAATAAAGCTTGAATGGTACCCAGCATCTCAGCTCACTTCCTTTCAAGTCTAAGTTGCCTCTTTGCTCCAGAATAAGTATTAACAAAGGGCTTACCCTTAGAAAATCTGATAGGTGGAATTTATTTTTAGGGACCTCTCCCTCACCTTTGTCTCTAGTTCTTGTTCTGAGATCATTGTTGTGAAAGCAATGCCTGTCTACTTTTTAATGCTGCCCAAAGGACCATGTTAGCACTCACTGCTGTCTGGAAGCAACTTCCTCCCCCCCCCCCCCCCCC
>NW_007726393.1:655078-661471 GCF_000696425.1 Galeopterus variegatus | reverse complement strand
GTATGCAGGACCAACAACCCCATCCTCTATCACAATAGTAGGGGTCACGGGATCAGAATACAGCCCACAGATCACTTAACCCCTTTCCTGCACCCTTCATCACACCCAATTCACACACAATTCTTAATATTGCCTCAATGCCCAACCCCCTTACTGGGACAGGACATTCTTTTCAAATTCAAAGCTACCCTTACCCTAAACTCTTTAACTCCAGCTATAAAACTCCTGTTACAGGCCACACCCAGACCTGGCCCCTGAGGCTTCCACCTTCCCCTTCCCCTCGGACAAGGTCAACCCCTAGTATGGGACACTTCTTCTCCCTCCATTGCTATGCACCATTCCCCTATCCTTGTTAAATTGTGGAACCTATCTTTGTTCCCTGATGTTCCACAGTATCCCATTGCTAACAAACACCTAATAGGATTAAAACCCTTTGTACAAAAACTCCTTTCTTCTCATCTCTCACAGCCTTCCCACTTGCCTTTCAAAACACCCATCCTTCCAGTTATAAAGCTTAACAGCTCATACCATTTAGTGCAGGACTAATCCTGACATGCGCCATTCCCAACAACTTACTTGAACAGTACTGCCTCAGGGGTTTCAGGATAGACCCCACTTTCTGGCCAGTCCTTAGCTCAAGACTTATCTGAACCCCTCCCAACCTTTAGCACTTTAATACAATATGTGGATGACCTCCTCCTTTGTAGCCCCTTCTATGAGGATTCACGGGCCCACACTGTTGCTCTCCTTAATATCCTGGCCTCTGGTGGATATCAAGTGTCCCCAGCAAGGCCCAATTTTCTTCTTCTTCAGTTCAAAAGTCTAATTTCTGAACTCCCTACTCCTACCACAAAGGGTGAAATCCTTTCTTTCTTGGGGCTTGCAGGGTATCCGCGCCTATGTATTCCTAACTTTGGCATGCTATCAAAACCACTTTAGGGGGCAGCCAAAGGGAATCCCGTCATTCCCTTAGATCCCACAAAGCTCATTCATTCTCTCTTCCAGTGATTAAAAGCTGCTCTCCTCACAGCCCCAGCTCTATCTCTCCCAAACCTATCTCATCCTTTTATCCTATTTGTCACTGAAACCCAAAGATTGGCAGTCAGGGTTTTGGGACAAAAGGCAGGAGATATTTTCTCCCCAGTTAAAACCTCTCTAAATAACTAGACACCACATCTCAAGAATGGGCCCCTGCTTACCGGCCTTGGTGGCAGCAGCCCTTTTAGCATAAGAAAGCTCTAAACTAACTTTTAAACAACAAACAGTCAAGACCTTCTCAGACATAAGGCCGAGTCAATTCTCTCCCCTTCCTGCCTACAACTTATTCACCTTACTTTCATTGAGAATTCCCAGTTTTCCTTCAAACCTTGTCCTTCCCTTAAATCCAGCCACTCTCATCCCAAAACACTCATGACCCTTAAAACATAACTGCATGGAGGCTTTAGACCTCTTTCTCAATCCCTTTCCACACATCTCCCCACATCTCATTACACGGTTCATAGATGGGAGCGCCACCTCCATACCCATGCCCCAGGCAGATTATGCCATAGTGAATCTAACACAAGCTATTGAAGCTGTGCAACTCCCAAAGGAGGTTGGGGTTATACGCTGCAGAGGACAGCAAACCTCCAACGACCCCATAGCCCAGGGAAAGGAACTGGCAGATCTAACCTCAAAGCAGGCTGCTTAATCACCAGGCCCCCAATCTTCCTCTCCTGCTCAGGTCCTTCTCATGGCCCCTCTTCTCTTATCCCAATACACACCCCAAGAAATACAACACCTCCAATGGTTGGGAGCACAGAGAAAGGACAACTGCTATACTCTCTCCATTCGCTATGTCCTCCCTACCACACAAGCTGAGCAAATCCATTTAGATTTCTATAATTCAGTTCATATAGGCTATGAACCCCTACTATACCTTCTTCAGCCCTTATATTACTCTCCCTTCATGGCCAAGTTATTAACACAAGTCACTAAAAACTATCCTTTGTGTACTCGTTGCTCCATTCCTTTCCTACCCACCAGGCCAGAGGTTACACTCCTGGCCAGGACTGGCAAATTGACTTTACTCACATGCTTCCACACAAAAGGACAGGCTATCTTCTAACCTTAGTAGATACCTTTTCAGGATGGATTGAGGCTTTTCCCTGCACTTCAGAGGATGCTACAGCAGTAACGCATGCTCTCCCCTCAGAAATCATCCCTCGTTTTGTCCTACCCGCCAGTCACTCACTCACCTACAAGCTGCCCCCTGCAAGCCCACAGGCCTCAGCACCTTCAAACTTATGTACAGCAGACACTTCACTCTCACACCTCTCCCTTCCAGCTCATTGCCTTTAGGCCAGTATCTCCCTACTCTTTTGTTCATTAAGGATCATCTTAGGGAACAGGCCAACCTTCTATTACCTCATCCTTCCCCCACTACCTCCTCAGACTTTAAACTGAGCCCAGGACAGCAAGTGTATATTAAAACCCGAATCCTAAAGCTTCTCCTGCCATATTGGGAAGGGCCTTACACAGCACTTCTCACCACCCCCGCAGCAGCAAAAGTACTAAGAAAGGTCCCCTTGGTATCACTTATCCTTGGTAAAACTAGCACCTGAGACTTTACTCAAAAATTTGTTAACACCAAGCCAGAGGGGTCCCTCTACTCAACCCCCAACCCAACATCTCCTCACACTTTGTGCATTTTAGGACCCACAAAACTGAAAATCTCCAAGACCTCCGCTCTTCCCCCAATCTCAGAAGAAGGATGATCTTTCCCCCGGTGATTATCCTCTCACTCTTGCAGGCCGCTTCACATCCCTCGCACAAGAGCTACTACTATACTATCTGTTCTAGTACTTGCTACAGGATTGGCAGCAGCTGCCCCAAAAGATTGTAACATTATAGGAAGATTTCTCCTGGCCTCCTTCACCTCCTATCGGTAGGATGCTTCTTAGCAATTTCACTGTGACAATGTCCCCTTTAAATTCTTTTGGCTCCTAACCCTTCCCATCCTTCCCATGTTTTTCCTCCTATCTCAATGCTCCCCCTTACCTGGAACATGGAGTTTCCAGGTCTGCAGGGACGATGTAGCCTCAGCAAATCAGACTGGTCCCCGAGCGACTCATCTGTCTCCCACTTTGTGAGAAACTTTCTGTGGTCACCCCCTCCCTGTCAATGCAGCCCACAACGTTTCCACAAACGTCTCTTCACTGACCTCTAATCTCTCCTCAGTGGGGACTGTCAGCATTATGCGGGGCCTGCCCACGCTGTGCCTCACTGACACCAAACGCTACCACTCACTTACCCCTCCTCATCCATGCCCTAAAACCAGAATATATTTCCTTTGTAAAACTACGTTATTCTCTTGCTTGCCCCCCTTTCATATTCTTTTGGCTAGTCCCTGACATCACCCTCCAGAAAGATGGAGAGATGGAGATGGGACTGGGACTAACTTCGGTCCCCCCACTCAGGAAGTGCCCCCCACTCTGGAAGGGCACTAATTATACCTTTTAATTGGGGTAGGGATCCTTCCTGCAACTGGAACTGGCATAGTGGGCCCTGCAACTGCCTCTCAATTCTACCAAAAACTCTCAGAAGAACTAAGCATAGACAGTATCTCCTCCCTCCAGTGACAGGTCACCTCACTCATGACAGTCAGTCAACAGTTGCTTTACAGAAACATCAGGCCTTTTACTTCCTTACAGCCAAGAAGGAAGTCACCTGCCTCTTCTCAGGGGAGGAATGCTGTTATTATGTAAATGAGTTTGGGGTGATCTCAACCAACTTAAGACATTTTACCGAACCCTTGGATACCCTGCTAGGACCCCCAACTGTGCCTCATCCTACTTTTTGGTCCCTCTTTCTTTTGGTGTTTCTCTAATTTCTTGCAGGAAAGTATACAGGCTTTCACCAACCAAAAGGCCACCAAATTGTTTCCACGAGGAGGATCTCAGCCCCTCAGAATCAGTGACACTTCCCTGGAGGAATGAAGCCTCCCCACATGAAATCAGTACCCTACCACCTAATTGTTTTGCCCACCAGCATAAATCTTTTATTTTTTCATATCTTCACCCATCTCCAGCAGGAAGTAGCTTCAGAAGAATAAGACCTCCACCCTTTTCCCTTCTTCTTATACTTAAAAGGCAGGAATGATGGACTTTGGGTGTGGCCAGTGCCATTGTGCACACAAGAAGCACCAGCACGAAATAGCCGCCAGCCTAGTCTTCCACTCCAGCACCAAGCTCCTGCTCACTTCCCTTTATGAATAGCCTCCTGACTGAGAAACAACTTTCTTGCTACTGCATTGGCACAGTTTTCCACCCAGTTACATCAACCTAATGGTCCCTCCCCTCATACAATTCATGCCTAAAAGCTAATATAAACTCTCACAAACCCATTGTTGGGGCTGTCTCTATTTTCAGGGCAGCCCTGGGCTGCCTGCCACTTTGGGCACAGCCTGGCAGATTTTCTTCATTTAATAAAGCTTGAATGGTACCCAGCATCTCAGCTCACTTCCTTTCAAGTCTAAGTTGCCTCTTTGCTCCAGAATAAGTATTAACAAAGGGCTTACCCTTAGAAAATCTGATAGGTGGAATTTATTTTTAGGGACCTCTCCCTCACCTTTGTCTCTAGTTCTTGTTCTGAGATCATTGTTGTGAAAGCAATGCCTGTCTACTTTTTAATGCTGCCCAAAGGACCATGTTAGCACTCACTGCTGTCTGGAAGCAACTTCCTCCCCCCCCCCCCCCCCCCGCTTTCTGGGTAGTCATCACAGCATTCCCATCTTGTATTTCTTCACAAGGCAGTTCTAGAAACTTGCTAACTAAAATCCTAATGTATGGTAAAGTGACAAAATGCAAATTCCCGTGGAAGATGTTACAATCCAAGTGTGACTAACCAGGCAAAGGCGAAGTTGGCAGATAATATGCATTTCCCTGAGAACCTTGTCCCAGCTGGTGAATTTTCAAGTATTGTGTCAGATCAGTGGGGGAGATAGTTTTTTAAACAAGTGTCTTCCTCGGAGGTCACTGATCCCTTCTCCCAATACATCAAATCACAAGGGTACATTTCTACTGTAGTTACTGCCTAAAGTGCCTTAGGATCTTTAATGCATGCAGTGAAGACTGAAAGGCATGAGTGCTCTCAGAAGCCTGAGAACCTCCGAAAGAAGATGTTGGAATCAACTTTCCCCAGTAGAGAGATGTGCTTATATCAGAGCTTCTGTACAATGGTTAAGTGCATGATCTTTGTAGACAGATCTTGGTACAAATCAGGCAGCAATGGCTCAAGGAGTGGGTTAGGACTTTGAGAATTTCCAAATCTCTATCAGTTCTTTTCTCATAACCAAAACAACACCAAGTTTGTATTTGTAAAAATACAAACTGAGTAAAACCAGTATAATTGTTATTCAAAAGAAGCTTTAAGATACATGCATAAATACAAATCTCCAACCAGATTATCTCTGTCCTATATAAAAACATGGGGCCACTATTAAAACCTATGTTTTGGGCCGGCCCGGTGGTTCACTGGAGAGTGTGCCACTTGGGAGCACGGCAGCGATCCCGCTGAGGGTTCGGATCCCATGTGGAGACCGGTTCCCGCTCACTGGCTGAGCGTGATGCGGGCGCGACACCGATGGTTGCGATCCCATTACCAGTCAGTAAAAAAGACAAAAAGGAAAAAAAAAAAAATACCTACGTTTCAGTTGGGTTTAGTACCCCATCCATAGATCTGGAGTCTTGACACTTTGGTGACTTTGGGCTGATGGTCAACTTCCAGGATCTATGTAATTTGCCTGGAGCCTTTCATGAAGCCTGGGAAACTTACTCTTACTATGGCTATGGGGAATTGCCACTCTTCCTAGTAGCCCTCAGTTAACAACTGAGCAGAACAATGTATATATATCCCAGCTCCCAACCACATAGATTGGGATATGTCCCAAAGATGTAATCTACTGTTTCTAAGAGTTTCTCTGTGAGATAAAGCTCCAGTTAACCATAATGATAGCCTACTTGACAATGCACTGAATACTCGTCACTTTCCCTTTGACTTCTCAATCCCCTTCTTCTCATCTGCTGTTTCCTGCACTTCCCAATTGACTGCTGTTTTAGTCCGTTTTGTGTTGCTATAACAGAATACCTGAGACTGGGTAACTTATAAGGAAAAGAGGTTTATTTTGGCTTACAATTCTGGGACAGCTGCATCTGGCATGAGCCTCAGGCTCCTTCTACTCATGGCAGAAAGCAGCAGGGAGCCAGTGGGTACAAGCAGATCACATGGTGACAGGAAGCAAGAGAGAGAGAGAGAGAGGAGGCGCCAGGGTCCTATAAACAATAAGCTCTTGCGGGAACTAATAGAGCAAGAACTCACTCATTAATCCCCCCTCCCCCAGGGAGAGTATTAATC
>NW_007726393.1:653663-654766 GCF_000696425.1 Galeopterus variegatus | reverse complement strand
ATTTTATCACTCTAATGATTAGAAATGGGGCACAGCAAACCCACTAAAGGCATACAGAAGTACATTTAAAATATACACATGCGTAAATATGAACCACTACTATCCTATTTACAACTACAGGTGTTTGTAGAGCTTAATTATTTTCCATATTATCCATACTCACTGTCCAATAAACATGCTTGATATAAGAATTTTTCTACATGTACCCAACTGCACCTATCAAGATTTCAGGAGGTTGTCTCCTTCACCAAGGCTGCATAGGAAACATCAAGTACTGCAATTTATTCCATACTCCAAGGTGCAAAGCTCTATGTGCTTCTGTAGAAGATGTAGGGATGTCTTACTGGTATCACCAGGAATGAACAAGAAATACTGAATTGTCCCTGAGCAACTTTTGTGTACATGGGAGTTCACTCTCCCAGATCCGTAGGTCAGAATATGTTCAAGTTGATGACACTTCCTGGAATTTATGAGAATAAAGGAAGAAGCTCCTAGCAAGTTTATCCTGCTTTAAAGCTTATTGTAAAACTAAATTGCAACCCAATGAAGTAGCACAGCAATAGAAACAATACTGGGTTGTTAAATTTTTCAGAAATTCTAAGAACTTTGAGCCAGTATGGATAATCCAAAGATAGGTGTATGTATCTGTGTGTGTGAGTATTTACTTATGAAAAATCCATAATACATTTTCAGAAATTAACTTGCCCATTCAAACATTCATTAAAAACATATTCCTGCCTAAAATATATTATTATTGTTGTGATTGTTATAATTTTTTGCATTATCAAGATAACTGCTCAAATTTTTCCACAATAGTCTTTTCATGGAGATGTACCTATTTAAAATGTCCAGTCAGGGAAAATTTATAGCTGCATACACTTGAATTTACATGGCAGTGGATGGCATATTTTCTTGAGAAAACTCAATAGTAAGATATTGTTTTTGAATATAGATTTTATTTAAGATTAGTGAGAATTAATTAAGAAACAAGCTTTAACACTAAAGTGGGATATAATTTTGAGTCAAATATTAATTTGTTGGTCAGTTTTCTTGTCAATATGATTTAAAGAAACTTTTTTTAAAAAGTTTATTTATTAGTACAA
>NW_007726393.1:651401-652846 GCF_000696425.1 Galeopterus variegatus | reverse complement strand
TATATAATTTTGAGTCAAATATTAATTTGTTGGTCAGTTTTCTTGTCAATATGATTTAAAGAAACTTTTTTTTAAAAGTTTATTTATTAGTACAATTTTTTAGATTCTAAGATGTTGTTGCAGAACAATTGGTGGGGAGTGGGACAAGGGAAAGGTGGAGGAAATAGGGTGGGAGAAGGAGGAAGGAGGAGAGGCATGGTTGAGGCCTGTGGCAACCCCCTTATTCCTGCAGGGGAGACCAGAGGGCTTCCAGTGGTGGCTTGGTCATTGCTGGGCTAAGTGCAGATGTTAGGGGTGTGTGGCTGAAGCCCTTGGCACCGCACCACCACCCCAACTCCCCAACTTGGGAGATTGCTTCCAGCAGTGGTTCAATGGTTGTTGTTGGGCTGATTGTATATGTTGGAGGGGTGTGGCTGAGACCCCCAGTCCTCCCCAGACCCCTGGCTTGGGAGCCCAGGGGGCTTCTGGTCCTTCTAGGTTTTATGGGTGTTCTTTGGGAGTGTTAGACTTTTACTAGTTATTATCAAACATTGTCTCTGATCTGTGGATTTGTTGTTTTTTTTCTTTCAGTTCTGTGTTGGATAATTCGCTATTCCCACAACTTAAATTCTGCACTGGAACTAATTTGTTGTCCTTTGGTTACTTCTAAAATGGGGGAACTTTCTAAGGGAACCTGCACTTGAGCCCTGTGGTTGAGCTAAATTGTTGCTTTGCTGCTGATTCCCTAGGGAAGGCTTTTAGTGAAGCTCAGGTTTTATGGTTGATTTTGTAGATACTTCTGGGTCTCCTGAGATCTGGTGCAGCTGGGTTGGGTAGAAACTCTGGTCTGGATCTGGTCTGGATCTGTGTCTTTTCAGCAAACTGCACCCCATGCAGTTCTATATTCCTGATCAGTCTCTATTAAGTAGTCCTGTGCCAATTGGAGGGCAGATCAGCTGTCCAGTCTGAGTCCCAGTGTTCCTCCGGTGGGTATGTCTCCCCCACCACCCACAGTCCAAACACTTCCCATGGAACAGGCCATGCGCTGGTAGTTTGTAATGACTCCCAGCCTCTGAGTGGCTCCTTTTTCCAGTTGTTGTGGCTCCTCATTCCTATGTGATATCACAGGAAACCTGTTAATGGTATTGCTGGCCTAAGGGCCACCAAAGCCATCTTTTTTCTGCCACCTCCAAACAACTTTATCTGAAGGTCACAGTTGAGGCTTTTGTCAGCTCTTGCTCCATGTGCTCACCAGCTCCAGCCTTGAAGAGGCTGCAATTCGAAATGGTGGGAGCGCTCCTTTCTTTCACTCATCATGGATTCTCCAGCCTTCATTCACTCTGTAGTTCTGTCCTCCTCTTCCCCTGAGCTCTAGTGGCCCCATCTTGGCTGTCCTTGCTTCTTCATAGTTGTAAATTGGTTGATTTGTGGGAGAGAGTGACACTGGGGACCATCTATTCTGCCAT
>NW_007726393.1:649105-650680 GCF_000696425.1 Galeopterus variegatus | reverse complement strand
CGGGAGCGCCACCGCGCTCCCAAGTGGCGCACTGTAGCAGTGCGCCACCTGGCTGGCCCTAGAGAAACTTTTTTAAAAAGTAATACAACATTTTAAATTTTAGTATTTTCATAAATACAAATATTTCCAAATTGTTATCTGGAGGGCAGCAGTAATTTGTATTGATATATCTGGATATTGATATATCTCTTATGTCATAATCTCATTATTTTATAGTCACACACAGTTGAGAGTATTGACCTGTTATGTTTTAATATAAAATACTGGAGTACTGGTTCATGCACACAGACAAATGTAATTAATTCCTGTGAAGTTTAATACAATAATGTATGTGTGTGTGTGTATTTGACAGAAATAGAGATAAATCAGATAATTTGAGTTTACGCCATGATATACACACACAAAGAAGCACAAAAAGAAGTTTATAATTAACTGGATATGATATGTGGCTGAAAACTAATCTATATAACCATATGCAAAATCAAAGAGAGAAATGAGGCCAGCTTCCATTTTGAAATGCACTTTCACCTGATATATTCAGGTCAATCACTAAAGCAAAAGAAGTGATTTTATTTGAAAGATACAAATAATAGTGTAGGTTTATCTTATCACCTCATACAGGGTCTTAACCATGGTGTGTGGAATTGATGATAGGAATTCATTGGAATTATATGTATAAAGCATGAATGTGAAGTGGATTTTTTTTGTGTCTGCAAAGCAGCCTGTTCTTTTGGTTTACATTGTCTTTACTATTGTGTTTTCATTTGCATGAGTTGGCTTATGTGTGTGTGTTTTATGGGGATGAGAGCAACAGAGTTGTTACAAAAGAAACACATGTGTTTGTGGGTGATTAGATGAATAATAGTTTTATTACTATCCGTTAGAGAGAGTTCTCTGCCTTGTCCCCCTTAGGTGTGAGTGGGAATTAAAGCGAGTTGGCAATTACAAAGCTCCTGCTGCTGAATGTGAGAATAGGCACTGCAGTTATTGGCAGAGATCTCCCCCCCCCTTTTTCTTTCTTTCTTGAGGCTTAAGACAAGTTTGGAGGCCAGTCGTTTCTCCTCTGCACTCTACTGGCTGTTGCAGCCTGAAGCTAGCTTGTTATAACCTACTTAGGCAGTGGGGAACTGTCACTCACCACTTCAGAATCAATGGTTGCAGATGGAAGCTTGGATGCAGTGCTTTTTCCCCCTGCAGAAACAAGCAGTTAATAGATTTTATTATAATTATTTTAACTGCACAAGCTCAGAAGGAAACTTAGAGGAGGTGTGCAGGTTTGCTAATCAAAACCCTACACATTCGCACACAACAAAGGGCAGTGGAATCTTTTGAAGGCATCCCTCTCAGAACCTAGTGTAATATTAATAATGATACAAATAATAAATTCATACTATGGGGAATTTGTTTGCATGAACCTGAAATGTCAGTGCATCAGAATTTTGCTAAAGGAAAAAAATATTCACTGAGTTGTTATCAAGGGACTGATGTTTTGTTGGTATATGTATGTACACACGACTAAGTCTCTATGGATATGTGCATATATATATATATATAAGATTGCATTCATATAGTCAT
>NW_007726393.1:639493-648815 GCF_000696425.1 Galeopterus variegatus | reverse complement strand
GTATATGTATGTACACACGACTAAGTCTCTATGGATATGTGCATATATATATATAAGATTGCATTCATATAGTCATTTGTTGGTATATGTATGTACACACGACTAAGTCTCTATGGATATGTGCATATATATATATAAGATTGCATTCATATAGTCATTTGTTGGTATATGTATGTACACACGACTAAGTCTCTATGGATATGTGCATATATATATATATATAAGATTGCATTCATATAGTCATTTTTTTTCTTATTTTTGCTCAGAAAAAAACGGAGTGTTTAAATATTTTCAAAAAATAAGGGTCACATCTCAGCTGAAGGAAAGAAAATGTACACATTTGGGGTTTTTTGGGTTTGTTTGTTTTTGTTTTTGGGGGGTTTTTTTGATTAAATTTATCAGTTATACTTCCTGACCTGAAACTTGTTTTAATCCAGGTACTGTATGATTAGGGGATGCAAGGGAAAACTTTTGCCATTATTTAATGTCTGTATTTACCTATAACTGCCTGTTGCAGTTTGGCAATCATTTCTTTGCTTTTCAATTTTTATGATAGGGATTAAGAAAAGCTCTGAAAATAATCCATGAAAATCAGTAATAAAAGTGAAAGGATCCGTAGATGGACTAATCTAATATATACCTTTAGGATTACTAGGAAGTCCTTTTCATTACAAAAAGAATTCTCACTAGTCATAGAACTTTAAACCTCACCAGTAACTATTTCATTATTATAAGTTAATGCCTTTTATTTAAGAAACATGATACATTCTTCTATGATGAGCCAGTGTTGTAAGACACCATTTCTTTCTCTTCCTCCTCTCAAAATCTGCCTCCCTGGATGGTGGCTGAAAATGCCAGAGAATCACGTTCCCAGCCTTTCTTTCTACAGTGGTGGCCGTGAGACTTAATTTTGGCCAATAAGACATGGAGGAAAGTCTGCTAGAAGCTTCTGGGGAAAGTTTATCTCCCTTATAAAACACAAAAAGTGTTCCTGCCTGCTGTGAAAATGGAATAGTTTGGTCAGGCTCCCTCACTTCAGGTCCAGTTGGGTGTGGTGCAACACATTCTTTGTAAACAAATTGTGTGTGGGGGTGGAGTTAGTGGCATGTGCTAACTATTATTTTAGTTTTTTTGCTATTGTGTGTTTGAGAGTTTGCAAAGCAGTTCTGGCCAGCAAACTCACGTCTAAAAAGGGAGCATGTTTACTTTGCTGGTAGCTACTCAGTTTTCCTTTTGACTTTGCTGGTAGCAGTTGAGTTTCTGAGTTTTTCTTTGAACTGCCTGGCTCTCAGATGTGTGTGTGCAGAAATAAAGACTACTTTCTTCAACCTAGGCTCCAAGGACCTTTTGTTCCAGTTACCTAGCTCATAGACCTGTGTGTGAAGGGTTTGTGACCCAGTGTGGACAATGGGCTTGGGGGGTCTGTGAGCTCCAGGACCCAGCCCTAGCTCTACACTGCCCCATGCTACTTTCTTCAGACTTTTTGACATAGCTACCATAGGTTTGCTACAGAATCTGTCTATCTGCTAAACAGTCTAGTGACCAAGAAAATTTTACTCACTCATTGATTGTGACAGAATGAGAAGACGGGACAAGAGCTTAGCAAGGATATTGGACAGCCAGTAAAGAAACTCTGGAAACATTTACATCCAGAGCAATCTGTGTGTGGGGGGAAAAAATAAAAACCTTCCAGAAAGCCTTTACAGACTTTCTTTCTCAAATTTAAACTAGCTAGAACAATAAGAACTACAATTTTTAATAGATATCAGTGAAAAATATAATACTGCACACTCAATAGCAATGTCACTTAGTTAAAAAATTAATTGAATTTCTATGAAGTCTTTTATTTTCTGTATATTAAATTAAATTGTATTTTTGTTGAGCTTTTTTATTAAGATAATATGCCATTCCTCCTCTCCCCCTTTTTCTGTACTTAATATGATGCAAGGTATTTCATAATTAACATGTCTGAAAAATATTAGGAAAGGTAAGTTAAATTGTGGAACAGCAAACTTAGTATTTAGTGTCATACTTTTATTGAATATTAACTCTATCATGTGATTCTCCAGCCCCTGCATTCCTTTTGTGTCTGAGAGATAGAAATGTTGGTTTACTGAAGGAACCCCCTGTGATTTGGTTGGGGAATATAAGGGGACTGTGTTCCCCTTTCTTACAAAATCTGACACCTCAATTAGTTTCTTTCTAACAGTGGAAAAACAGCCAGGGTATGGTCAGATTAAGATAATAATATGGTTGGGAAGTAAAATTTCTCATAGCAATATTTCTTTTTGTTCTGCCTTTTGTGAAAATATGGGTATTATAATAAAAATTGAATATGTTACATTTAAACCCCAATAGACATTGTTTTATTGAAAGCATACATTTGATCATTTAAATGTAGCTTTGACTGTAATAAGTCACATTAAGTAACACTTTTATATTTTATATTACTAAGAGGAAGTTATACAAAACCTCTTTCCTGACAAACAGTAACCCAGAAAAAAATGTGACAGCATTTGGTCATCAGACTCTATTTAACTGAATCTCAGATCCACCTCTGAGAGTTCTTAGGTCCTACTTCCTCTCATGCAGGGGACAGATTGTTTGGAGAGAGAGGTGAGAGTAAGAAGTTGGGGAGTTCACTTTCTGATTTATTGTCAAAAGAGGAATACTCTTATGCTTAGGTTTCCTGCGTGTATTCACGCTTTACCTGGCCTCCAAGACTGTCATGAAGGGACCACCAAGTGTAGTCAATAGGAGACGTTTATTTCTGAGAGGGTAATAAGTTCTAAGGGAATTTGTCACTCACATGCAAGCCTACTCACTCACTCATTTATTAATTTATTTAATTATTCATCTGGCCAATATCGATTGATGCCTACCATTGAATATTATAATCTGAAGAACACAATAATGATTCCACACATAGTCCTTGTTGCCAAAGACCTTATTATCCAAAAGGAGATACTGACATCTGAAAATATGATATGGTTAATACCCTGAGAGTGATATTAGAAGAAAAATGTAAAAGGACATGAAAATGTATTCTGGACCACGTCTTTCTAATTTACTTTGAAGTCATTTTCTTGCAAATTTAGAAAATTCTCCCAAGGTACAGTTGAACATAAAGTGTCTGAATGACATAAAAAATACGAGTACAGTAAGTTTCTAGTGGATTTTCACATGTCTGTGGCTCTCAAACAGTGTGCATCAGAATCCCCAGAGTTTATGCACAGATTGCTGTGCTGTACCACCTTTCCCCACCTCAAAAGTTCTGATTCAATAGGTCTAGGATGGGGCCCAAAAGTTGCATTTCTAACAAATTCTATGGTGCTGTTGCTGCTGATCTGAGGACCTCCTTTTGAGAAGTGTTAATTTTCTGTTGCTTCTCTTTATTCTTTGGATTATCACAAAAGTTCTGATTCAATAGGTCTAGGATGGGGCCCAAAAGTTGCATTTCTAACAAATTCTAAGGTGCTGTTGCTGCTGATCTGAGGACCTCCTTTTGAGAAGTGTTAATTTTCTGTTGCTTCTCTTTATTCTTTGGATTATCATTGGGATATTAGAGACACATAGGTACATGCAAGGGCATGAAGTCCTCAGAAAAAGGCTGCCTTTCTGGGCTACTCTATCCAGGTTGGGCCTGTGCACTCTTTCTACTTCTGGTAAATTTCCCAGAAACTAGGTTGGGCTATTAGTGAGCCAATAAGACAGTGAAATGGCGAAGAAAATTATAGAAAGGATTAACTGGCTGTCAGGGCCCCTAAAAAGAGGGCCATCCAAATATGCCAAAGGATATCTATATGTATTTCAGAATTAGTGTCATTAATACACATTGCACTGTACGAAATTCCCATATTATTATATCCTCACATGGAAGCATATCCACTCTCAATCTACCTTGTTGCAATGCAGAAGGTACAGAAAATGGATGATATGTTTCTATCACTCCTGTATTCTGACCTTTCCATTTCACATGTCACTCCTCTATTTAACATGTCCCGTCCCATCTGAATTCCTTATTACCCAGACAAAGACTTGATTTTTGTTTGTTTCCACCTAATCCATTTGTGTTTCAATTTCTTTATCTGTAATGTGGGCATAATAACAAAAACCCCTCAAAAGAATTCTTGTGAGTATGGAAAATGTTTATCCATATATATAGCATTTAGAATAATAAAGGGCACATAATATAGAACAGTTGAAAGAATTTTACAGTGAATCCCTTATATCAACCATCTAGATTTTTGAGGCACTTCAAAGTAAATTTCATACATTAATACACTTTCTCTAAATATTTCAACCTATTTGTGATTAATTATGGTTCAATATTTTTACATATTTTTCCTTTTGAGTTAAAATTTACAGCTGAAGAAATCTTAAATTTACATTAACTAGACTTTAATGAATTCATAAATCTTTGTAAACAAAATTTCTATCAAAACATAGAACATCACTTGCACTTCAGGAAGTTCCTTCATAACCATTCCCAGTCAATCCCACCTCTGTCCTAATCCCACCTCATCCCCATGAGTTCTGGCTATTCCATATCTTTGCCAACACTTGCTGCTATTTCTGTAATGTGGGTGCACAGGAACTGGTGTCTCATTATGGTCTTAATTTTAATTTAGTTAATCAAGAATTTTTGTTTGTTTCATCGAGGTTGTTAAGGTGTTAATGTAAAGTTGTTCTTAATAATTTCTCATTATTCTTTCTGATCTGTAGGATAAGTATGGATGCTCTTTCTTCCCTTCCTGATATTGGCAATTTTGTCTTCTCTTTTTAAAATTAACTTTATTAGTATTTTCAAGGAATCGACTGTTTATCAATTGCCTCTATTTGTGTGGTTTGTACAAATTTTACTTTTATTTTTATTATTTTCTTTTATTTGCTCAATTTAGGATTGTTTAGCTCTTTGTTGTCTAGCTTTTTAATTTGAAATCTTAGGATATTAAAAATAGACATGTTTTTTTTCTCATATAAGTATTTAAGGCTATAAATTTTCCTCTAAGCTCTGCTTGACCTGCAATCTACAAATTGATATGGTGTATTTGCATCATCAATCAATTGAAAATATTGTCTGTGTTGTCTTATTTAACACATGGATTATTTAGAAGTTGTTGCTGATTTACATATAGATTCAAAATGCCCTCTCTTGCTATTCAATTATGATAATGGTAGTTTGAATGATGAAATAAGATGAGGTTGACACTGATATTTAACATGTTTAAAAATTTGATTATGAATGATAATTTCTTTTTTCAATAAGTGTTAAAATGGCTATTAAACACAACCACCAATAATTTCATGCATTTCTGGCCACTGTGTTTGCTATATAACATTGTCTTTAAGAGAAAAAAAAAAGTTTATTTATGTTTTATATACAGATGATTTCTTACTTTTTCCTCTTGTCCCAGAACCAGTCCTTTATTTCCCTGGGACTGCACTTGACCTAAGTAAAAAGTTAACCCTCTGCACCATTGCTTTCTGGATTGTATTTTCACCCAAATAGAAAAGAAGCAAATTGCATTTTGATGATCTCCTGTTTCTCTACACAGAGATTCACTTCATGTCTATATTGACAGAGTAGAGATACTCAAAAGTAAATATTTATTATTTTGAGATAAAGTAAATATTTATTATCTTGAAATGTTTAAAATTTTGTCTTCCATCATTACATGCTTAAGAACATAACTTCTTAACCAAATGTGCACTTTAAATTATTGCATATCTTCTCTACTTTGCATCAGCTGATGTTTTGATAGTAATTAGGATATTTTCCAAATGCATGCAGTCCTCCTTCTTCCTGTACAAGTTAGGGTTGTTCTTCTTGCTTTATAGTTCAGTGGGCCATGTAGCTCTGACCATTGAGTAGCAAAGGCCAGAACAGTCAATGATACATCTGAGGCCCTCCAGAGGTTTCATTCATTTATTATATTACAGAGATAGCACTGTTTCAAATTGTGACTCCATCATAAGCCTCTATTCAAGTGGGAATGATACTCAGCCAATCCACTAGACACCCATAAGGAACATATGAAATAAGCATAAAATATATATGTATTTTTTTAAGCTACCACTATTTGAAAATTGTTTGCTATCACATCATGATGTAGATGATCCTGATTAGTGCAGATGAAGGCTTAGCTTACAATTAGATTGTAATTGAGAATGGTAAAGTTTCCTATATAATTAGTCAAAATATACACATTTTTGAGTTTGCTGTGTCTACACAGGCTAAATCAATGATATAATTACAAAATGTTTTCCCTAATTTTGATGAATATTCAAGAACTTTATAAACCTATTATGTAGAGGCATTATGTTATTTTTTAAAAATAAAGTACTGGACAAAAATCAGGCAAGCACCTGGCCCTAGGGAAATAAATGTCTGGTTGGGAAATAGACATTAGATCACATCATATTATCATAATATCCTGTGTCTACTTATGCTTGGGCTATGCTCCAGTTGAATCAGATCAAGGACAGAACATAAACTTCACCCACATTTACAAGTCAGACATCAGAAAGTGAGTCGCAAGTTTAAAAAAGTAAAAAAGCAGAGCACAAAATTTTTAAATACTAACAAAATATACAATATTTACCACAAATTTCTTATAGCCATTTGGTACACTCAGTGTATGTTTTTGATTATTTGTTGAACTCATAGTTCATACAGTTACCTCCAGGGCACTTGTTCTTGATGTCATTAGGCATCTCTGTGGATGCCAGGAAACTTGGATGGCAGAAAAGTCATTAAACCACAACAAAATGAGCCAAAGTTTCTGTTGTTTAAAGTTTTTTTGTTTGTTTATTCCTCAAGAAATGTATTTATTTTAATTTACATTTAGATGAAGTTTACAGCAGCAGATGGCAGGAATGTCAGTAAATTTGTAAGTGTCAGACATTTTAGCCAATGAGGTAGCAAAAAGATTTTTCCTCATCTTTTTGGACAACCATTTGAGAGAAAAATGTAAACCACTAAAAACTCCTAAGCCAGATTTAAAAAATAAATAAATTATTATATTCCAATGGAAAAAGTCCAAAAGTTTTCCAAAGAGATGATTTAAGTAGCTAAGTTTCAAATCTTTAAGGAAACAGTTAACAACTAGGTAGAATATTATTTCACCTCTATTGCAAACATTATTATTATTTTTTTTTATTTTGAAAGAATAACTTGTAACTATGAAGATGCACATAGTATGGCACAAAGATACCTACCTATCTTTGGGTTTATCTCTGTAACTGATCCTCTGTAGTGACTTTCTAAGCCTCAGCCTTCATCAGACATGACAGAGATACAGTTTTGCCTGTAGATTGTTATAAAAATTAAATTAAACGTGTGTGTGTATATCTATCTATCTATCTATCTATCTATCTATCTATCTATCTATCTATCTATCTATCTATATATATTTATTTATGTAAGATATATGTGAGAATTTTAAAGTAATTTATAAATATTTGTTATTATGGTGATTCATAAAAATGTTAAATTCCATCATAGGACTTAAGGGAACTTGAATAAACATTTTCAGAACCACTTATAATTTTTTAAAAAATCATTACAGTGAATGAAATACCAAACGTTCCTCAAAAAATAATAAGGGCTGGGGCCGGCCCGGTGGCGCACTGCTACAGTGCACCGCTTGGAGTGCGGCGGCGCTCCCGTCGAGGGTTCGGATCCCACATACAGACCGGCCGCTCACTGGCTGAGTGAGGTGCGGGTGAAACACCGAGGGTTGCGATCCCGTTGCCAGTCCCAGTCCGGTATGGGCGCGACACTGAGGGTTGCGATCCGTTGCCGGTCACGAAAAAAGACAAAAAGGAAAAAAATAATAATAATAATAATAAGGGCTAACCAGAATATACTAACACGTTTATATAAAGTAGTTTTCTTTTATTCACATGGTTATCAAGCTGTTGATCAGATGATTATCTTAGTCATAGAAAATCTTGGTTTTAATAAAGATTTGTTGCAATTTTGTCATAATGTTATGCATACGATTTTAGAAATATCAACATATACACATTTGGTTTCTTTAAAGGTGACTAGTAATTATAAACAATATTGGTCATGTACACTGTAGTATGGGGAATGTTAGGATATGAAAACCATTGAGAAGACATGTCATATATACTAAAAGTATATAGAAGAAGAAAGAAGCATGGTAAATTACTGAAAATTCACACATGTAAATGTGTAGCATCCACACCCTTACTGCCAGTTTCCCATTATAACTACACAACCTAAACAGCTTTTGGAGGTATAGGGATTCCATATACAGCATAAACGCCCATGATCCAATGTCCTGGTTCCACTTCTAGAGATGCTGTTTTAGTAGATCTGATTAGAGGAAAGGAACTCTGTGATTTGAACAGTTTTGCAGGTGATTTTGATATGCAGTCATGTTTGGGAACTAGTAATATGGTGTGATTTCTTTATCTTGCATTTGCAGAGAAGTAAAATGAGTTGTCAGGGATTCACATTTAACTATAAAATGAGCTGGTACTTAGACATGTCTTTTGTTTGCTGTCTAAGAAACTAGCTAATTATAAACTTGTTTACTTATCCTCTGTTACTAGATAAGTAACATAGGAATAGTCAAATTTTATAAGGTCTGACTTAAGGGCATTTACAAAAGTCTTCATTCATACTATCAGCAATAGGAACTTTCCTATCATTTCACTCTTAAACCCTAATGATATGAAGTCTTTTGGAACATCAAGAATTCACTATTTCAAATCAAAATACGTTGGTAAGGTTGGAGGGGAAGTTATACCTTATATGAGTGTGCTTCAAAAAGTTTGTGAAAAAAATAGAATTTTTAGAATAGAAGACCCTTTGCATATTTATTAGAAAAAGGCTTTAATTACCTAGAAATAGTTTAATTATTTGCAGTGGGGTGGTGGCAAATGTTTAACCTCTGGTTTGTCTCCCCTTCCCACCCACCCCCCCAAAAAACCCAGTGTATGTGTGTGTATGATATATATACATTTAATTTCTTTAAAATTAGTTGACACATAACATACTTACATATTTGACTTGCAAGTTTAAAAAAGTAAAAAAGCAGAGCACAAAATTTTTAAATACTAACAAAATATACAATATTTACCACAAATTTCTTATAGCCATTTGGTACACTCAGTGTATGTTTTTGATTATTTGTTGAACTCATAGCTGATGCCAATCTATGATTTGAATTGATTTCAATGGATTAATTAGTATAGATTGGACATGATAGAAACTAAAACAGTGAAGACATGCCTACATTTCACTCATTTAAAAATGACATTATTTGCTTAATTGGATACTTGTTTT
>NW_007726393.1:618225-638493 GCF_000696425.1 Galeopterus variegatus | reverse complement strand
TCCAATGTCCTGGTTCCACTTCTAGAGATGCTGTTTTAGTAGATCTGATTAGAGGAAAGGAACTCTGTGATTTGAACAGTTTTGCAGGTGATTTTGATATGCAGTCATGTTTGGGAACTAGTAATATGGTGTGATTTCTTTATCTTGCATTTGCAGAGAAGTAAAATGAGTTGTCAGGGATTCACATTTAAGTATAAAATGAGCTGGTACTTAGACATGTCTTTTGTTTGCTGTCTAAGAAACTAGCTAATTATAAACTTGTTTACTTATCCTCTGTTACTAGATAAGTAACATAGGAATAGTCAAATTTTATAAGGTCTGACTTAAGGGCATTTACAAAAGTCTTCATTCATACTATCAGCAATAGGAACTTTCCTATCATTTCACTCTTAAACCCTAATGATATGAAGTCTTTTGGAACATCAAGAATTCACTATTTCAAATCAAAATACGTTGGTAAGGTTGGAGGGGAAGTTATACCTTATATGAGTGTGCTTCAAAAAGTTTGTGAAAAAAATAGAATTTTTAGAATAGAAGACCCTTTGCATATTTATTAGAAAAAGGCTTTAATTACCTAGAAATAGTTTAATTATTTGCAGTGGGGTGGTGGCAAATGTTTAACCTCTGGTTTGTCTCCCCTTCCCACCCACCCCCCCAAAAAACCCAGTGTATGTGTGTGTATGATATATATACATTTAATTTCTTTAAAATTAGTTGACACATAACATACTTACATATTTGACTTGTAAGTTTAAAAAAGTAAAAAAGCAGAGCACAAAATTTTTAAATACTAACAAAATATACAATATTTACCACAAATTTCTTATAGCCATTTGGTACACTCAGTGTATGTTTTTGATTATTTGTTGAACTCATAGCTGATGCCAATCTATGATTTGAATTGATTTCAATGGATTAATTAGTATAGATTGGACATGATAGAAACTAAAACAGTGAAGACATGCCTACATTTCACTCATTTAAAAATGACATTATTTGCTTAATTGGATACTTGTTTTGAAATACTGTAAAAATATTTCCTCGGTTTTTGTGTTATTTACAGTATAAGGGCTACCAGACATGCCTACATTTCACTCATTTAAAAATGACATTATTTGCTTAATTGGATACTTGTTTTCAAATACTGAAAAAATATTTCCTCGGTTTTTGTGTTATTTACAGTATAAGGGCTACCGACAACACATTTTTAAGTTTAATTTGCATTAATAACACATTCTCCATCACTTTCTTAGGTCAATACAATCAACAAAACAATAAATCAAGCTCTCATTAGTAGCGTGCACTGCTTCCATGGATTTCATGTAACCAATGTGAAACAACAGAATGTGTCATTGGGAAGAGATGTGTGGTAGCACATCATTATGTCACATTTCCACTCTGCAGACGAATAACATGTGTATCCTCAAAAGCTAGGTAATAGAAAATGTAGAAAAATATTTAGAAATATATTGTTGGTTATTTTTTTTCTGTTTTTTTTTTTTTAATAATTAATTTATTTTCAAGAGGCACAAAAGAAATCTTAATACATTTAAAAAGACTAAGGTAATAGAAAATGTGTTCACTGACCACAATAACAGAAGGAAACTTAGAAAACTCACAAATGTGTGGAAATTAAATAATACTATCCTAAATAAACAGTGGGTAAAAAGAAAAATCACAGGGAAATTAGAGAGTACTTTGAAATTAAAAACAAAGCACTATGTGTCAAAATTTATAGGATGTGGGACTCATGCAGTGCTTAAAGGAAAATTTACACTTGTAAATACCTACAATAAAAATGAGAAAAATCTCCGATCAGTGATGTAAACTTCTACCTTAAGAAAATAGGAAAGACAGAGCAAACAAAACCAAAAGCAAATATAAGTAGGAAATACCAAAGATTACAACAGAAATAGATGAAATAGAGAATTTAAAAACAATAGAGAAAATCAACAAAACCAAAAGTTGATTCTTTAAAATGATCAACAAAATTTGCAAACCTTTTTCTAGACTGACTTAAGAGAAGAAGAGAGAAGATTGAAATTACTAAAATAAGATATAAAGCAGTTTCATTATTACATTGTCATTACAGTTTTTTGTCATGATAAGATTTAGTTTCTTTGTCTCTCCTGTTTGCTTTTTTTTGTTCTACCAATGGGCTTTGTTCTTTATTGTGTATTTGTGGCAGTGATTACCATTTTTTGGATTCCAGATACAGGACTTCCTTGAGGATTTAGAGCTGGTTGTATGGTGGTGAACTCCCACAGTTTAATTTATTTATTTAATTATCAAGAGCCACAAAATTGACAAACCTTTACCTAGATGGACTAAGAAAAAATAAAACTCAAATAATCAAGATCAGAAATAAAAGAGGAGTCATTACAAAATTTACAGAAATCAAAAGGGTTATAAGAAAACTCTATGAATAATTGTTGGTCAACAAATTAGATCATCTAGATGAAATGAATAAATTCCAGGAAACATGCCACTACCAAGACTGAATCATGAAAAAACAAAGAGGTTGAACAGAACTATAGCTGTTAATATGAGCGATTATAGTTCTTCAGTTCCTGATGCAGGTATCCTTTTAGGATTTCTTATAGGCTTAGTTGTGTGGTGGTGAACTCCCACAGTTTTGTTTGTCAGGAAAATGCACCGTTTCTCCCTCATTTTTGAAGAATAGTCTTGCTGGGTATAGTATTCTTGGCTGGCAGTTTTTTTTCATTTAGTTTTTTGAATATATCATCCCATTTTCTTCTGGTGTGTATAATTTCTGTTGAGAAGTCTGCTGTTAGTCTGTTATGTGTTCCCTTATCACACTTTTCTTGACTTGACACTTTTCTCATGATTTCTTTTGTGCCTCTTGAAAATAAATTAATTATTTTAAGATTCTCTTTGTCTTTGGGCTTTGCCAATTTTACTACAGTGTGTCTTGAAGATAATCTTTTTGGGTTGACTCTGTTTAGGGATTTTTGAGCCTCTTGGATCTGAATGTCCATGTCTCTCCCTATACCTGGGAAGTTTTCTGCTATTATTCCATTGAATAGAATTTCCATGCCTTTCCTTTCTCCTCCCCTTCTAGAGCACCCACAATTCAAACGTATGTGCATTTAAAGTTATCTGCTAGCTCTCTTAGATTTTCTTCATTTTTAAAAAATCTTCTTTTCTTTTTTTTTTTTTTTTGTCCACCTGTATTACTTCAGAAAGACTATCTTCAAGGGCCGGCCCCATGGCTCACTCAGGAGAGTGTGGCACTGGTAGCACTGAACACGTGGGTTTGGATCCTATATAGGGATGGTTGGTGTGCTCACACACCGTGCTGAGGGTTGTGATCCCCTTACCAGTCAAAAAAAAAAAAAAATACTATCTTCAAGATCAGAAATTCTTTATTCTGCTTGTTCTAGCCTACTGCTTAAGCTATGTGTTGTGTTTTTCATTTTGTGGAGTGAATCCTTCAGTTCCATGAGTTCTGCCACATTCTTTTTTAAGGTATTAATCTTTTTGTGAATTTCCTCCTTCATACTCTAAATTATTTTTGTTTCCTTATGTTATCTGAGTCTTGTATCTCAGTGAGTTTCCTTAAGATTGTTGCTCAAGTCCTTTTCAGTCATTTCAAAGTTTTCCTGCTCTGCAGGGCCTGGTATCTAAGAATTACTATATTATTTTGGTGATGTAATAGTTTCTTGGATTTTCATATTTCTAGTATTTCTACATTGATGTCCAGTCACCTGATAGAGCAGTTGCTTCTTCTATTACTCTAGAGTGGGCTTTGAGGAGAGAGATATCCTCTTCTTTTTCTGATCTCCACTGGTAACTCTCCTGTGTCAATGCAGGCAAGTGTCTGGCAGGCAACCTGCACAGTGGCTGTGGCTACTCCTGTGGTGCCAAGCCACATTTGCAGCAGCTGTGGCTATGGCAGTGGCTGCGGTGGGCCACTCATGCTGAAGTGGTGTTTTCAGTGTGCTCTATTGTGTGCTTCTGTGTGGAGGGGGCAGCCCTTGGCTCTTTGCCTAGGACCCCAAGTGTGCTCTTTAGCCTGCTTCCAGGCAAAGGGGGCTGCCCTTGATCCTTTCCTAGGACTCTGGTCATGCTCTCTTGCCTATTTTTTGACTGTTTTTAATATAATGTACTTAAGTAAGTGAGTGGAATTTATTTTTTTATAATAGCTCTGTTTAGTAACTGGCATTCAAAAGTCCTGAAAATCTCATAATGGTGCTCATGAGAAAGTACACTTATTTTGTAGAGTTTAATTACAGATGAACTTTACCAACACCCACCATTCCCATGTTTTTCTTTATGGGTAAACTCTTTACAAAAGGGGCACAGCTTATGAGATGGCTTTTGCTATGAGATATAAAAATTGAAAAGAATTTCTGTGAGTTTATGGTCTATAAATAGAATATTAAAAAGAAACAGAATATAAAGGAAAGATATATGTTTCTAATGTATCCTGTCAATATTTTATCTCTATGCCAGGTAATTGTTATAACCTATAAAATTTATTTAGCAACTATCTTCGCAGTTCAGGAAAATTCACAGTGAATTTTAATTTTTAAATTGATTAAATCCTGAACAGTTAGTCAAGTTAAAAGAGTGAATGCTTCAAATATAGGACAACTTTGGATATAATATCTGTGGAAAAGGTAATGACAACTTTTCTGTTTTTGTTTTTATCTACATGAATCATAGTTATTTGTCTATTCATCTAGGAGTTTGAAGTATGAATTGCCAAAAATTCCACTGGTATTTGGAGGTTCCTAAAGATGACACAAAGAAAAGGAAATTATACTTGTTGCTACAGAGGAGCTAGTAATCCAGTAAATAAGCTCAACTGATTCATAAGAAACTAGTAGAAATATTTTAGAACAAGATATAGTAATACCCAAACCAAATATTATAAAGATAGAAATTATATGGTATGGATTATGTGGTTGAAATATGTGACTATTGGGGACCCTCGCAATGAGAGAAAAAAAATGTGTGAGAGTGAATAAGTGTGCATGTGGGAAGGTGGATTTCTATATCTTTTGAGTATTTTTAGATTGTGTGTAATCTTGGTAAAAATTCATAGAAGGAAATTATAATCTAAGACATGTTTTCTGCCTTTTGAGATTTTACCAGCTGGTTGGAGGAAAAAAAAAAAAAAGCAGAGTATATACACAAAGCAATTAAGCAGAGACAGAAACTTGATGGACTTAGCTCTTGTACAATGAAGCAGTACTCACTGTGTATGTTATGAAGAGAGGTCGTCTTTGACTGGAATTGGCTGGGAAGGCCTAACAGAGAAGTAAGGATTCAGTTGAAGTTTGTAGGCTGGTTAGTTTTTCTCTGCTTCATATGAGAAAGGAATTCAAGGAAGTTAAGAATTTGGAACCTGAAATGGAAGTGAGATATCTGTGCAGTAGTAATGAGTAATTGGATGAACAGATCAATTGCAGATTTAAGAATTAATACTAAGCGAATAGCAAAGAGGTAATGGATTTTGGAAGCTAGACTAGAGAGTTGGTACTGTAACCTCATGGGCAACAAGCAGGCAGGGGAAGTAGTAATTTCTCCCAGAGAGGGATTCAGGGTTAACAATGTTATAGGGTGATCATTTCTTTCTAAATGTCCTGGGTCCAAGTGTTTCTTCTAAGCTGACTAAGATATCTGGTGAACTCAAAAGCTCTCTTCATCTACCCTTCTCCAGCAGTATCTGGTTGGCTGAAACCTTTTACTACTATACCACCATATAATGTTTGTCCAGGCTGAGGAATGGAGTGAGACCTGTGAGACATTCCCTTCAGGAGCAAAATCAGGAGGCAGGAAAAAATTCAGTAATCAAGATAAATATTTATTTTAGTACAACATTTTTAAAAATCAAAATCAACATAAAATTACATATATAAAAATGTCAAAAAATTAAATAAGGCAGGATGGGTTTTCACCATGCATATTCACAAACCCTCTCTTCTAACAATAACCATGTGAGGATCACAAAACAGTAATTATTCCTCTCATCTGATAGCCACAGCCAATTCAAACTCAGAACTAAGTTCACTCACTTGCTCAAAACATGGGAACTAGAACTCCTAAAGCCTAGGTATTCCTATAACGAAAATAGTCCATTTACCACTTTGGGAAACTAGCATGTCCTTTTATGCATGCTCTCTGAATAGACTCAGTAAAGGGGCAATTCAGAGAGCTCAAAACATTCTTGGTTCTCATTGATTTAAACCTAGTTTTTCTGTGTGTGATGCTGATTCTGTGATACATTCTAACAGGGTTTTTGTTAAAACTTGAATGAAAAAAACAAAGTTGGAAAAGAGATAAACAAGATCATCCCAAAAGATAAATAAATAAATAAACACATACATACATACATACATACATACATACATAAATACATAAATAAATAAATAAATAAATAAAGACATTTTTACTTGGAAAGAGACTGAGAATAAACTGCAGAGTCTAGGTAGAAAAGTGTAAATTACATGCTAATGATATGCAAATAATGCATGGCCCTACTATTTCATACACCTGCACATGACCATCAGGGATTAAAACTATCTTAACTCATTGCATTTCTGTATAGTCCCTGAATTAAATTTACTAGTAAAACCAACTCACATAATTTTTTTATTTATTATTTAGCCAATAAAGATGGTTCCAAAGTCACTAATTAGCAGGTTTAATCTCTCTAAATCCCCATCCCATTTGGATCTAGGGTTTTGGTCTACATCTTGTGTTCCCATCTGCATTTACTTTGATTTGCCACTTGGACATTCATAGTGACCCCATCTGCACAATGGTCTCTGCCAGCCCAGAAACCGGTCAGTTGCATTAGGGGTCTGGATGCTGGGCCTGAAGATGGCAATGATGACAGTAGGCAGCAGTGTCAGTGTACAGGAGGCCAAGGCCTGCAGCCAGATCAGATATTCAGTTGATTGGGCCTAGGAGTCAGGACTAAAGCAGTAGGTGCACGGCAGGTGGACTGATGAGAATGCAGGGCTACAGCAGTTTGGAGTTGGCAAGGTTCTGCTCACAGTTTGAGTGCAGCAGCCTTATTACCAGAGTTGAAACAGTGGCTTAATCTACTGAAGTTTCCTGACAAAAAACATTGTCCCACTTTCAAAACTCAAATAAAATCTCCACAGGAAAGAAAACCTCCTGCACATGAAAAGGTATTGCCCTTTGACCAAGCACTTTGCTTCTAGTGGCAGAGAAAAGGAAGGAAAGGGCATCAACTTGCCACCAGGTTAGCAATAAACCTGTGTTTTTCTCAGTTATCCAACCCATGAAATGGGTTACCTATAGCACGGACATGTTATGAAATTTAAATGAAATAATGAACATGACAGTGCTTAAAAAAAAAAAAGCCTCATATATAAGAAGTTGTCTTTTATTAAAAATTAACATTGGTTCTGATTATTCTAAAATATATTTTAGAATACATTTTAAGGAAAGGGCATCAACTTGCCACCAGGTTAGCAATAAACCTGTGTTTTTCTCAGTTATCCAGCCCATGAAATGGGTTACCTATAGCACGGACATGTTATGAAATTTAAATGAAATAATGAACATGACAGTGCTTAAAAAAAAAAAGCCTCATATATAAGAAGTTGTCTTTTATTAAAAATTAACATTGGTTCTGATTATTCTAAAATATATTTTAGAATACATTTCTATTTCTCCTGAGAAGGAATTTTCTTTCTTATCTCTCCTGGGAATGAATTTAGAATCATATAAGCTACCATTAATCTGGTACCATTTATTTCTTGCTCCCAAATTCCAGCTAAAGTAGTCTTTGTGTATTCTCTAATCATAATCCTTTGTATATTTCCTTGTTTCCATGCAGCAACTCATACTGTTTTCTTTCAGCCTGAAAAATGGCTTACCTTCTATGTGTCTAAGTTAGAATTTTACCCATCTATTCAAATCCCACCTTAAATATAATTTTTTCCATGAAAATTTCTGTCTCCTTCTTGCTACTTTAAACTTTGAAAACACAATCTTTGAATTTTATTATGCTACAACCTGCCTCCTCCTTACAATACAATCATTTATGTCCTTGAATTATTCCTTCTCACAGATTTTAATCTTCTTTTGGGCAAGGAGAAGTATAGGGCCTAGAGAAGGGCTCCACCCATATAACTCTTCAATAGGTATTTGTCAATATGAACAAGACTCACTCTGAATTCTTCCTCTACAAATTTCCTTTGGTAAAATATATCTTTGGTACATCAGAATGTGTCCTCACTATTTTGAAATAAGAATACTAAAATATAGCAGGAATTTTTAGTTTTTGCTTTGTGAGTAAATATGATGTCCTGCAGAGGGCTTCCTACATAACCTTAAAACCCATAGCGAAGTGAGCAGCCTGTAAGATGCAAAAACAAATTTATCTGACTCACTTGGTAAGATAAATTATTCAAATCTGAACACACAATACATCTGAGTGATGTATATAAAATCCCCTAGCATATTTTTGGTACCTAACAGGCGTTCAATATATGCTAAAGACAAAATAAGCAAGAATAGCAAGCATACGTTGCAGATACCATAGTGCTAAATATAGCAACCAGAATAAAAATGGATGGAAAACCATCTCAATTGATCATTCCTCCCTGGATCAGATCCAGAACACACTCACCTTGCACCCAGGGAGTTTATGAGATGAGTACATATGTGCAGAAGGTCATCATGCCTCTCATTGACAAGTTGGCCAAATCAGAATGGATCAGGTCAGCCAAGTTTGGTTTGCCTAATGGGAAGCCATGCTGTCAGAATTCTTTACCATCTCAAGTCCAGTGAGAAGTTAGGAGAAGGCAGTTACAACATTAATTCCATTTATTCTAGATCAAGTGGTTTGATGCAGTGCATCTTTAGACCTCGAGCAAAATGATCGGTGCATATTTCAGATTGAAAGATCTTTGTCTAGCTAATTCATCTGCTCCAAAGCATTAAGAAACAACACTTGTTTCTGGTGTCGTGTAGCACTTACAAAGCATGTAATCGAGCCACTTCATACCTTAAGACTAGGGGGACCATTTGGCCCTCACTGCCTTTCATAAGTCCTTGTTTATGCCTGTCGTCACTGTCTAATTATTAATAACATCCCTTTTTTATTCTCAAATATGTCCATGTTTGAACAATAAATTATGTGGTCATCCAGCTTATCAACAAGGATTTGGGGTTAATGGTCTTTAAGGTCTTTTGCTGCTGTATATTTATATCAGTTTAACTAATTAAAGAAAACACATGTAAAATGAGATCCATTTAAATTTATATATTTGAGTGTCATATTGTACCT
Organism: Galeopterus variegatus; assembly: GCF_000696425.1. Classification (NCBI taxonomy): domain Eukaryota; kingdom Metazoa; phylum Chordata; class Mammalia; order Dermoptera; family Cynocephalidae; genus Galeopterus; species Galeopterus variegatus. Next base: position 629,198 of record NW_007726393.1, on the reverse strand, counting down.
ATGTGTTTATACTCATATGCAATAAATTTACAATACCACAAACACGTTTGCAGAGTAAGATCAATTCCGAGAGCTCACTGATACCCCAATCCTCTACCAGTCCTCTTTGATAGAGAGATGAGAGTAGACAGAGTAACTTCACCGACTGAAATAAAATATTTTCTTATCTATTTCTACCTTTATTTTTTTCTCATTTTTGCCAGTTTATAAAGGAAGGGAGTGCTTTTCCTTCTACAAGTCTTGTGTTCGGGTTTTTATTGAGCTTCATTCTTCTTGAAGTAAGGTTTCTCAACAAAATATAAAACTTATAACAGTAAAAATGTAAATTTAGTTTATGGATAAAAATAAAAGCCTTGAAATAAGAAGGGTTGCTATGGATAGAGGCAGGTTGACAAATGCTACTGAATGAAGGAGAGATAAATGGTAAAATATGAGAAAAATGAGAGAGTGCATTCAGATTTGCTAGGTCATATCCTTGGCTATAGATATTTGTCAGGTGTTGTGACAGATGTGCCTTATAGTACAACTTTTGGAAATAGGGTATAGTATTTGTTTTAAGAGGAACTTATACACTTAGGCAATATGCTGGAGGTAGATACACCAAGAAATTTTTAAGATAGAATGAGGTAATCTAAGGAGATGATAAGGCCAAGTTGTGAGTATAAAGCTCCCCTGCAAACACACACACACGCACATGCACACACACACACAAACACACATGCACACACACAATGCACCTCATAGCATGCTCTTTGGACATGTGCTTTAATGGGTGCAGGGTGACAGGCTTTAATAAGTTAAGAGGAAAATTAACAGCAAAGACAATGATGTATGATGTCTTTAAAATTGCTTTGACTTTATTCTGTGTCTTTGTCTCTTAGATTGCTCTGTTTAATGATGTTAAATAATCTCAAGTACACTTTGAAGTTGGGCAACCCACAAAGCTCTTCATAACAGCTTTGAAGTTAGATTCTGTAAAGCCTCAAATTGAAGCATAATTCAGGAATCCTGAATGTGGTACACATCTTCAATCACTGTGATATGAAAGTGGTCAGACAGAGGCTGCATCTGAAAGCCCAAAGTCAAGTGGAAAGTTGAAAAGGTTACCTGCTGAGATGACCACTTTTAACACATCAAGTGAATATTTCCCACATTTTCTTTATTACTAAATTTTTTAAAAACATTGTTAACATGTTTTAAAATTTTCATTAATACTGTTTTAAATTTTTGAGAGTCATAGATATAAATTACACCATGCCCCACTTTGGCTAGAATAGAAAGAAACATGGAAGTAGAAAAATAAGTGGAGAAGTGGTAGGAAAAATGGCAAGGGTTTAAATCGATGTGACTGTCTGTTCAAGACTTCAAGTTCCTAAAAAGGAGGAATTAGGTAATGTTCATTTATCATTGTTTTTTGCCCAGCAAAGCACCATATAAACTTTAAATCTTCCTTTAGCTTTCCAATTGAGGAGACACAGGAAGTCATAGAAGTCATTCATCTTATAGAGGAAACTGCTGCTGGCAAAAGACTTTTCTGGATACTATTTGGGAAGATTCAATGAAATGAAAAAGACTTCCCAGCCTTTTGTAACCCAGACTGAATATACTTAAGATAGAGCCATAGGCCTTAAAACAATCTGGCACATCCATTAAATATAAGTATATATGAGGAAACACACATGGCCATTACATATATAAAGAGATGTTCAACCTCTTTAGTAATGAGGGTAATAGGAAGAAAATCCACAAGTAAGGTGATATTTAATGCAATTTATTGGCAAAAATTAACAAATCTATAATATCAAATGTTGAAATATCAGTAGGCTCTATTAAACCTTGTTGGTGGGTGTATAAACTGGTACAACCACTCTGTGAAAACACTTTGAGTACTGATATAACTGCAGCAATTTGATTCCTTGATACATACCCAGGAGAAAACACTTGCACGTGTTCACCAGAAGTTACACAACAGAATTCATAGCAGCACCATTTGTAATAGCAAAAATATGTGAGAGGAAAAAAAATTCAAAAATATTCTTATCAGAAAGAGAATAGTCAGCCTGTCATCTCTGTTGGTCCCACATTCATGGATTCAACCAACCGCTGATAGCAAATATTTGGGAAAAAAAACATATGTACTGCACCTATGCAAACTTTTTTGTCTTATTATTCCCTAAACAATACAGTGTAACAACTATTTACATGGCATTTGCCTTGTATTAGGTATTATAAGAAATCTAGAGGTGATTTAAAGTATTCAGAAGATGTGCATAGGTTATAAGCAAATACTACAACATTTTGTATCAAGGACTTGAGCATCCTCAGATTTTGGTATCCAGTGCGGGAAGGAGATGGGGATGGGCTCCTGGAACCAATCCCCCAAGGGTACTGAGGGACCTCTATAGTTGTATATTTTGTGGTATGTTAACACAATGGCATAGTATACAGATGTTCCACAACTTATGAGTGGGCTAAAACCTGATAAATCCATCATAAATTGAAAATTTCCTTAAGACTAAAATGCATTTAATACAGCTAACCTAGCAAACAATATAGCTTAGCCTAGACTACCTTAAACATGCTCAGACCATTTACATTAGCTTACAGCTGGGCAAAATTATCTAATACAGAGACTATTTTATAATAAAGTGCTGGATATCTCATGTAATTTATTGAATACTATACTGAATGTGAAAATAGTACACTTTCATACCACTGTAAGGTGAAAAAATTGTAATGTGAAACATTGCAAGTTGGAGACAGCCTGTACATCAGTGAAAATAAACTATAGCCACATGCCACAATTTGGATGAGTCTACTTAAGAATGAGTAAAAAAGTAAGTTCTCAAAACATATATTAAGCAGTTAAGAAAATAATATCAAACTTTATATTATTGAGGTATGTTTAGTCAACTGAAAGAAAAAGCGAAATACCCACAGACTAGAGACAAAGTTTGATATTAACTAGTAAAACTCACATCACCAAAGAACACCTGTAAAACCTAGAAGGACTGGAAGTCCCCTGGGCTACTAAGCCAGGGAGGGGGAAGGGCTGGATGCCTCAGCTATGTCCCCTGACACCCGCAACCAGTCCTGAGAGCCTCAGCCATAGCCCACCAACACCTACAACCAGCCCAGCAATGACCACCGAGCCACAACAGAAAGTGCCCTGGGCTCCCGAGCTGGTGTGGTGGGGGGCGAGAGCTTCAGCCACATCCTTTAACATCTGCACGCAGTTCAGCAATGACTGAGCCACGGCTGGAAGCCCCCTGGTCTCCCATGCAGGAATGAGGGGGGTGCCACAGGCCTCAACTCCACCCCTCATCCTTCATCCTTCTCCCACCTTATTTCCTTCCCTTTTTCTCTCTCCCCCTCCCCCTGCAGCTGCTCTGCAACAAGATCATAGAATATTTAAAAAAATGATAAATAAACTTAAAAAAATACATATATAGTATATGTATACCTTCACATATATTTACATATTCATATATTTATATGTTTATATTATACATGCATTTTATATATAAAAAGCATGAAATAGATATAAATTTTTAGTTTCTAGTTTCTTTGGGTTGTGGAAGCAGGTGGATGTTGTCAACAGGAGCACACTGGAAGATGGAGGTTATTTATAATGTTCCAGTTGCCAGGTTGTCCAGGGCTTCACAGGTGTTCATATTATTATTGAATAAATACATGTATACTTTTACAAATGAGTGCCATAATTATAGCATTTCAACAGTTCACTGGTAAGAGGCAAATATTGCTAAGTATAGTAATGTCATGGAAATAGAAAGAGTTGTTAACCTGTGTGGTATATTTTTCTTAGAAATTTTACATACATTGTTTGCTTGAAGCTTTAAGACACTGTCAGGTCCTAGTGTTCATGCTATAGATGAGGAAACTGAGACTACAGAAAGACTTAAGTGATTGAATCAAAGTCAGAGGGCTAATCCCAGAGTAAGAGCTGAATAAAAGATTTCTGAACTTAAGTTTAATCTATTTTCCACTGCTTCAGACCACCTCTTAGGGAAAACATTTTATGTACACACACATTTGCATGTAAGCATATATTTTACAAAATTTTGAAATAGCGGTGGTTTAATGTTTTAATAGTAAGATGATGTTAACTTAGTGGATTATCACTTTCCCTCCATAAATTACTTAGCAATAAAGACAAGAGTAAAAGGGCATATGGGGTCTTTAAAATGTTCATGGAAAGATTTGTTTTCTTTTATGATTCTGTTTTCCGCAAACATTTTAAAGTACCCTCCTATTAGAATAAAACATGAGTATGACTTTGGGGGGTGGGGGCTAAACAAATGCAATTTCAGCCCTCTGAACTTTGGCTAGTCATGATATAAGGGACCAAAATGGGTGGAGGAATCGTTCTCTTTTTAATATTTATTCATTATTTAACCTATTAAGAAATGAAGAAGAACGTCCTCCACCTTCACAGAGTAGTTTGTGCCTTCATTTGATCTAATATGAAAGAGAAGTAGAAAGACCCTCTTTCATATATAGAAATGTTTCTATATTCTCAAGGATAGGTGTCACTGAAGAAGCCAATACTGAATTAAGAGTAGCATGAACTTTTATTAATTATTTCAATCCTTGTGAAGTAGACACCCTTTTCTCTCTCCAACTGTGCATTCTTTACAGATGTCTAGATAAAGGTGATGCCATTATCTAAAAGAACATCAAAAACACATGGGCAAAACTTTTGATGTCCTTCAACCTTGTAAATGAGTAAAAAAACCCTCATACCTTATACTTAGAGATTTGTCCTTTTCAAATAGCCGTACCTAGTCATTACTTATCCCCATTGACTCTGACTACTTTAGTAAACATTAAATAAATTTCAAAGATCACCTCCACAGATACACACACAGTTAGATGCTAAATGTGGCTGTAGAAATTTAGAGGCAAGTGAGGCTGGATAAAAGCTGGTGTGTTCAGGGAAGGTTTTAAGAGAAAGAGGAACAATCCAGGAGACAGAATATCACATCAGATCAATGGGATCTGTGTAGATTTGGGAAGCACGAAAGACATTTTATCAAAGGGAGACAACCCTATAAATGTTCCCTGGACAAAGTGCTCCCTCTCAGGCTCCAAGTCCTTTGTGCGTCCCTCAGACATAATAGAACTATGAGATGAATGGTGTGCTTCCCCAGGGTGGCAGAGGCTCCTTGCATTAAAAATTATTTGGGGTAGGATTTTGATATGATTGGCTGATGTGAGATTTGGTAATATGAACTTTCTTCCTAAAGTAGTTCTCTTATTATCTGCTCTGAGATCTGGCATTTTACCACTCAGGTATCATCTATGTATCTTATGAAAGTTTCAGTCTCCGGGGATCCTTGTTGATGGGCACATGCCCCTGAGATAGAGAGCATCCAGTGCCTGTAGATGGAAGTGGCATTGAGACGGCTTAGAGAAAGCAGTGTCTGGCTGGGGTAAGGTCAGGAAACAGTCGTCTCTGGTATTCAGGCCCCAGAGCTTTAGGGTAGGGCGTATGAAAAGAAAGTTGGAAGGGCTTCACAGTCAACTATTCTCTCCATTTTTGTTTTCATAAGAACTGCACTGAAACATGGCTTTAAAGAGATGGACTTGGACATACTTCAGCCGTCCAATCTCTCCCCACCAGGGTAGGCCAGACCATTTCCCTATTTTGGTGCCTAACCTAATTTAGAAGCCTCCTTTGCAAAATGCCTTTACCACCTGCCTGAGGTGAAAGGAACAAAGCTCACGCCAACTGACAGGAATGTTTTCTGCAAGGCTGAGTTAACAGGGCGACCTTACATTATCTTTTGCTGAATAAGGAGATTTTTCCCAACAGTGAAGGCTGAGAATGTACTTTTCTTTATTTTTCTAAATGAAACTCAGGTTAAGTGGAGAGCAGCCAAAGCAGCAGATTTCACACATTGAAGGTGATGGTGGTGTTCTTGTGTCCTGAGGAATGAAGTGATATATGGAAAAGGAAAGTGTGTTCTCTCTACAGACCACTGCTAAAAAAGCAACACAAATCCCACAGTGGAATATTTTCTATGGAACACTCATATGCTAAGGAAGGAATTTCCATGTGATGGTAGCCATGTTATTACTTGCATTATCCACTATGGAATAAGCCTTCAAAACCTGTCTGGACTACTGCAACAATCTTTATATTGCCATACCTAAAACACAACCTTCATCTGCCACCAAAGTCACTTTCTCCCAATTTCTTCTGTATCATCTCTCTCTGAGACCCAGAGCTCTTTCAGGGCCTCTCCAACATCTCCGGGATGATGATTGAAATTAACTTGACATTGAAAATATTCTACATGTAGGTCCTGGCTCATGTTTATAAACCAAAGCCCACCTACTCTCTTCACAAACACTCTTCTATGGCTAGACATCTGTGGCCAGTTGATTCTATTGACTGCTGATACTTTCCCAATTCTACTGCTTTATCATGCAGTTCCTCAATTGCATATAACATATGCTCTTTCATAAAATCCTATCTACCATTACATCTTCCTCCTCTTCTCTCAAATTGTCTTGATTACTTCAGGTTGCACTGCATTGCTTCTTTCCATACCTTCTGCAGTATTTATAACTAAGAGAACCCAGAACTGTACACTGTGTCATAATGCACCATGACTTGTGTGAATCAAGCATGTTAGTCTCATTCATTTAGTCAACCAGAGTAACTAAACTTACTTTCCAAAGTTCAGTGCTGGGTCTTAGGCCGATTTCTCTCCTCTCACCAAATATCAGCACTGTAGTCATGTTTGTCATGATATTTGAAAATGATTTTGCATTCATTTAAACCACCAAGAAAACTACTTAATGAAAATCATCCATATTAGATGCACTATAAATTTCATATTGACAACGAGAATAAACAGTTATAGATGTAGTTCTTTTAAAAAGAAAAAAACCATTGATGTTTCGGCTTTAGGATGAATCACAAAGGTTGCTGTAGTGGGTTGAATAGTATCCTCCAAAAATTTATGTCTATCAAAATCCTCAGACTATGAGCTCATTTAGAAGTAGGGTCTTTGGGGCCGGCCCGGTGGCGCACTCGAGAGTGCACCGCTTGGGAGCGCGGCGGCGCTCCCACCGAGGGTTCGGATCCCATGTGGAGACCGGTTCCCGCTCACTGGCTGAGCATGGTGTGGGTGCAACACTGAGGGTTGCGATCCCGTTGCCAGTCCCTGGTACAGGCGCAACACCGAGGGTTGTGATCCCGTTACCGGTCAGTAAAAAAGACAAAAAGGAAAAAAAAAAAAAAAGAAGTAGGGTCTTTGAAGTTGTAATTAGTTAAGTAAGGATGAGGTCACAGTGGATCAGGTTGGGCTCTAAATCTAAGGACTGATGTCCTTACAAGAGAAAAGGATACAGAGAAACCACACACAGGGAAGGAAGCCATGCGACAATGGAGGAAGTGACTGGAGTGATATGGCTATAAGCCAAAGAAGCCATGCATTGCCAGGAGCCGCCAGAAGCTAGAAAGAGGCAAAGAATACATCCCCAGACCCTTCAGAGGTAGCACAGCCCTGCTGCCATTTTGATTTCAGACTTCCAGATTGCAGAACTGTGAAAGAATAAATTCCTGTTCTTTAAAGACACCCAGTTTGTGATAATTTGTTATGGCAGCCCAAAGAAACAGGTACAGATGCTGAGTATTACGTTAAGTGATCTGAACGCGAGTGAGGCATATCATTCAGTATAGAGACGTTAATAGTAGCTGAAAAACAGTTCTGACCAGGGAAAATCTCTTTCTACAGACGGATTTAAAAATAGAACAGCTTCTCATTTTTCTAGGATGGTTTCAGTGTGATCCTACTTGAAAGGAGGTGAATGAACCAAGTGACCTTTCAAGATCTTCCTCAATCCTTTGATACTGGGATTTTATGAACTCTGCTCACTTGATAATCTGGGCCAGCTTAATTTATCTGTTTATATTTCAGGACAGTTCTGTATCTCAAAATTTCTACTTGGGGCAAATAAATTCCCTCACAGCCCCTACCTCCCTATTTTTACATATATACACTAAACACAGCCATATTTTTATGCATACTGATATATTTGTTCTTACTAATCTCCTTTGAAGGATGTCCCATTGTGTGTCCTCTAGCCTGTTTTCGTTTGCTATTTCAGGTGGCATTTTTTAAGAAGGTTTTTTTTTTTTTTTTCCAGTCAATGGGCTTTAAAGTGTTCTATCAGACTAGATAGTGAAGTATTTTTTATTATTATTATTACTTCTGTATTAATCATAATTGGGAAATTTGTAGTAAATAATCCAAATTGCAGTGATTTAAAACAAACAAAAAAAATTTTCTCCCTCACTTGCCCAACAGGTACATTTCAGGTCCATGGGAGGTTTTGCTTCACATCCTACTCATTCCAGAAGACAGGTCAATGGTGTGCTGACATCTNATCCCCCAAATCTCAAAGGAATTTATATCCCTGCTTAGAGAATGACTAATTTTCTTTGATGCAGGAGTCACAGATAGAGACACAGAATTTGAGCTGGGACTCTAAAGTGGAAACAATAAATAGCCTCAGATTGGAGACTCGGATGGAGAATGTTCTAGGTACATTGGGCAGAAAAATTAAAAGTCCTGGTCCAGAGCCTTGGAAGTCCCCGAAATGTTTGAGACCAGTCAGAGGGAAATAGGAAATCCAATGTGGCTAGAATAAAAGCATCAGGAACAGTGGGTCAGTTTAAACAACTGTTTCTATTCTCCTCAGATCTCTGTGTTTGCAATAATGCATACAGTTCCATATCCCAGCCCCTATGAGGCTGTGATCCTGTGGTTCTTTCCCAGGATTGCTCTACTAGATCCACTCCAGCTTGCATGCCACCCATGTGACAGGGCAGGAACTCGGTGAAGCAAGCGAGGCAAGTAGGGTGTGAGATTTAAAGAGGTTCTTGTTCTCTGATGCTGACCTTGAAACTGCTCGAGCTAGAGAATAAACGTCTTCTTAAAAGTGAAGTATCAAAGCCAGTGTGCAAATTAAAAAAAGAAAGAAAAAAAGCATAAAATAGAAATGCGTTATTTCTGAGTTTCCTTTTTATATAGACCAAAAGAAGTCTATCCAGAACTGTTCCTGATCCATAGAGCCACTTGTTGAGTGCTGATCGTTCTCCTCTGGCAAACACCTCCCATCCACACCACTTCTCTATACTTGTCTGTCCTGCTCTGTGTTCCTACAATGCATCTCTTCTTCCACGTTTACAGTTCCCAATGGCCTCCACTAGCTCCACTGCCCCCCCGAAGTCCTTTGGGCCTAATGATGGTTAAAGCTTTCCACTGCTGCTAGTCTCCCAATGCCTCACTCTTCCCCCCTTGCTCCCCTAAACCTGCCCACACTTCTGTAACAAGTTCCTTTATTAGTATTATTTAAACCTGGGGTGAATTCCATTTCCTTATGAGTATCTGACTGATGCAACACATTTTATGTTTTCCCCATCCTATAGAATTTATGAATTTGCATATTTTCCGTAGGTGAAAGGTAAGCAAAAGAACAGATTTCTGTTGTACTTATCTATTATAATTCACGTAGGCCTTTGCCTGAGGTGAGTTTCCAAGTTGACCCCTTTCGTATCATCTGTTATTATGATGTTCTCCTGATTTCAATGTTATAGAACAGCCTGTGTTTAATCTCACTCTTTCCAAGGCCACAAACCTGATTTAAAATAATAAAACAATTTTTTTTTTAAAAAACTATACTTTTCTCAACACAATCCTGAAGTTTCTCAAGTTTAATCTCACTCTTTCCAAGGCCACAAACCTGATTTAAAATAATAAAACAATTTTTTTTTTTTAAAAAACTATACTTTTCTCAACACAATCCTGAAGTTTCTCAAGAGGAAAACAAAAAGAAAAACAAAAACAAAAACAGAAAAAGCTGTTTTCCTGGTAATGGAAGCCCACCAAAAAGTTTATGAGGAAACAAACTCCCCTGAGGCAGTAATCAGCGGTCAGACAGTATCTGACAAGCACGGCGGAATTTCAGCTATTGCTGTAGGGCTGTTCTTAGTTCTGGTCAATTCCTTTGCTAACTGGGATATGAAAGGAACTCAAGTGAAAATCATGCAGAGGGAAAAATAAATAAATAAATAAGCGAGATAATGTAAAACAAACTCATTATATCTGGAATATTAAGGCTTTTCCCTAGAAGATTTTCTTCTTTTCACCCTAGAGCACTTGAAAGTTCTGAACAACCATTTAATGTAAAGTTAAAATAATATTTTACATAATGCTTATTTTAGCTTTAAAGTCTTGCTATAATGATCCTGGAACTGAAGTGAACTTAAAAGCAGCAAAATAAACTGAAGGGGCCCCATAAAAATATATAGGCAGTAGTCAACTAAGGCAAGCAAATAAGCTTTATGGTATGAGACCACTGAATTGCTCTAACACCTAAATTCTTTCTGCCTCATTCTGAAGTTTTCATGCAGTGGTACCACCTCTTCCTACACTTTTTCCTCAAAAAGAAACAGCAGTCCTACTTCCTGACTAATGAGAATGGTTTATAATTAGGTTTTGGCCTGTAGGAAAGGATTAATCTCTAAGAGCTGTGAGAGACTCAGCAGCTTCTGTTATCAAGGGTATTTATGCCAACTTATATTAATTTAATTATTTATTTGTTCATTTATTTATTTAATTATTTATTTATTTATTTTGAGTTGCATTAATAGGAAGCTTCGTTCTACAGATTTAATTTTGATGTCAGTGTTAAAGTCAATTTTTGAATACACTCTCTTTTGTTCACACAAATTTTAAAGTAAATTTTCAAATCCACTCTCCTCTGCACACAAATCTCCAAGTTTAAAGTAGCCATTGAAATGTCTCAAGATTAAGAACCTGCTGATTCTCGCATCTTCCTCAAAAGCAAGTAATTTGGGTAGACCCCGTACTCCCTGCCACCAACAATCCGTTCTACAAATGCACTGGGATCAGGAGACTGCTAGACGCTGTGAG